>NC_042968.1:19248336-19548336 GCF_901001165.1 Salmo trutta
GGATATAGGTCTGTAACAGTTTGGGTCTAGATTGTCATGTAATGATAAGAGGTTGGTCTTTTTCCTCATGACAATGACAATGCTAGTAACAAATAAGCAGAAGAAAAGGGCTCCCACCACATACAGTGGTATGAAAGGATTTAAAACACAAAGCATTTAGAATGAAGATCAATTAGGTATTATTCATTCATGAGCATAAGATTGTTTAGTGTTAATAACAATGTACTGTAACTCACTATTTAACAGAGCCATTTCATTCTTGGAGGTGTGGTTGTTGAATTCGTCTTTCTCTTTCACAGTGACTGTCATATTAGTGATTACCTCACAGTACCATTTTTCACCTTGTACTTGTACGTTTAAGGCACACACATACTGTCCACTGTCCGAATGTGTGACATTGTTCATCTTAAGGTGATGATAGTTGCGTCCATTTTGGGAGGGGTATGAAGTATGTGTCACTCTTTTAAGCAAGTCCTTATCAGTGAGACAGTGATGGTTATAGGTTTGTGCGTCATGGATTTCATGAGAAAAGGAATAAAGACAAGTGCTTTCTTCGCTGATGGTCTTGATCCAGTACACCGCAAATGGCTTGTCAGAATAATCTTTTGCAGCTGTGAAATGGCATGTAAAGTTGATTGATTCTCGTTCCTGTTTGGTGACCTGAGTTTCCAGATCAGGCACATCTTTCACTACTATGGAGAAAGAACTCATTTTCATATTAACCATATCTTCCTAAACAGAAATAGAGAATGATTAAACTATTGATCTGAATAAAATATCAAGCAAATAAGTTTTATTGAATACATGTGTATATTTATCAGCTTTTACATGAGTTGGTTTCCTCATACAGGATCATTTAGGAAATGTGAATTTGTGGAAATGGACATGTGAACTCACTCATTGATTTAGAAAATGCCCCACAATAAAGGATCTCTTCACAAATTAACAGGAAATAGAAATGTTGAGGTAAAATTGCGAACACATGCAAATAATGCACTTTTTTAAATGTGACATATGATTTGGTACTTGGTGTTTTGCCCTTAAAGCCATCACATTCCTTCTCATTGACATCAGAAGTGTAGTTAATCGACTGTGTTGTCTTGACTCAGTTCAATTTGCCCAAGACCCTCTTCACATTGCAGTGGTATCTCTACTTCTTTGTCTTCTTGATACATTAGATACGTTTTCCCTTTGAGAAAATAAGGTTTCCAAAGTTACAGTAGAATCAGGCTCCTTGATTGTATCCACAAATCCAATCATTGAAGTTTGACTAGCTTGTGAAAATAATTGCCTGTCTTGACATTTCCCCAAGATAATCATCAGCATGATGATACTTAACACAACTTAACACATCCATGGCTGTTGCACTTACAAGTTCTTGATTTACAGAATGAGGAAATAGAGCTGCCTGTGACAGGAAGACAGAATGACCAGAGGTGTGTGGTGTGAGTAGGTAATGTGACTGGTATAGTTAAAAGAAGTAAACTATTTCGCTGATTAGTTGTACTATACATTTAGTAAAAAATGTAATCTTATTTTAAGAGTTAATCATGTAAGTCTCGACATTCTGTCCATTAATGATCAGCATAGGACAATTCCCATTATGTAAATATATACTATTCCATGCAATGTACTGTAGATAAGACAATGTACTGTAGATAAGACTAAAACATTTGTCTTTGGATACGACAGAGTCGTGATTCCAAATATTCTCAAAGTAAATATGTAACAATAAGGATATCTCTAAATCCCCCGTTCAGCGATCATTTTGCAGCCTCAAATTTCTCTGGGCAAAGTTTGTGCTTAAAACTTTTCCCCTGCAGATGGCGCTACTTACCTTTTTTCCTGTCATTGCCATGCACCCAGCTCTTCAGAAGGACCCAACTGCGGAAAATCAGTCTCCCAGCAACGGGTGACGCTTTTTGTTGTTTCGTCCACCAAGCAATGAGTTTTTGTGGAGGTCAATGTGTCGAATTGACAACAAAAGATGTATGGCTTATTTGCTACGTGCGGTTTATTTGATCGAATAGAAGTTTCGTAATGCTTAAGTTGTTACGAGTGTGCTGGTAAGTAGGACGTGACATCCCGGCAACTTTGAGAAAAAACAATATCAGTTGTCGGTATGAGGCTAGTATGTTTTTTGTTGTATAATATATATATATATATGTATAATATAATTATTATTACATTTTAAATTACAATATAATAAAAACATAGGACATCACTACACGCATATTTTCTCTGATTAAACATAAAATAACATTAAAAGTAAAAAAATTAAAATCACAAGAATTGACTTTCAAAAGTACCTAAAATAAAATGTTATTAAATATTGGATTTCAAGTAAAAAATATTAGCATTTTGGGACAGATTTCAAATATTTGTTTCTGTGTATATAAAATTTAACAGAGACAATGAGGAAATTAGCGACTAATTCAGTAGTTTTGTTTTCATTTAAATAATAACATATTACATCTTTCATTGTAAATACATTGGTCTTATTGATGAAATTAAAAATGTCAATAATTAACTCACTCGCTCCAAAATAACTTCACAGAGTCACACTCATAAAACATGTGTATTATAGATTCTCCTTCTTTATCACAGAAAAGGCAAATGACCTCTAAGTCCATGAATTTACACAAGTTATTGCAAGGGTATACTTTGTGCAAGATTTTAAAGTGAATTTCTTTTACTTTATTTGATATACAAAATTTGTGACGGAGCAACAAAGCTTTCTTCCATTCAATTTCAGTAATATATGCATTCCAGAAGAATTTCCCTCTAAGAGAGATCTTGTTCTTTGAGTTAAGTTATTTTATGAATGTATTATTACATTTTTTTATCCAGCAGGGGGCAACCTTCTAACATAAATTGTGCCTCTGTCTTGACACTTTCTCCAAAACACAAATTAGATTTCAATAATTGAGTAAGTCCTGAAGGTATTGCTTTGCATATAGAATTACATTCTTTATAATGTATTGGAAAGTTCTATGTTTAAGAACTTTCTATAAGAGAGTATATATCCTTCTTTATCAAATAAATCAAACACAAGTATACTGTTTCTTTCAAACCACTTAGGAAAGAACCGACTTGTTTTTAACAACAATATCTTTGATGTCCCACAGAAGTGGTATGAGGCCAGCAGTGTCCCTATTGAAATACAGGTGGTTGACGTCAACAACACTCATCGAATATTAAAAAAAAAATATTACATAATGAGATGTATCCACCAATCCAAAGAAAGGATAGGCGGGAGCTAAACAGCCCACCGAGCTGCTTTGTGGACATTGACTCCCATAGTTGGGGCGAAGAGACATGTATCTTGTTAGTATATCCATAATCTTTGCTCTTCATCAGCGATTGTTGTCTTTCACCAATGAGGTTCTACAGGTTCTTGACACGCACACGTGTCTGACAAGGATGTTGGAAATGCAGTATGACCTGTTACAGATTGGCCATGTTTGAGAGAATCAAAACGACTGCAGGCAACTGCCTGATCTATAAATCACCGTGCATTATAAATAACTACTTATTTATATATCAGTCAGTTACAATTTACCCATAATACACTGCAGTTTTGATCCTCTCAAAAACAGCTAATGTCATGGGCAGCCTGCATTCCATTGTTAAGCCGGTCAGACAGGTTACAGAGCGAGCAGTCTGACCACACCCCTCCCTGCCCCCTCATTTACATTTTAGAAATTTAGCAGACACCCTTATCCAGAGCGACTTACAGGACCAATAAGGGCCCATCAACAGATTGTTCACAGGACCAATAAGGGCCCATCAACAGATTGTTCACAGGACCAATAAGGGCACGTCAACAGATTGTTCACAGGACCAATAAGGGCCCATCAACAGATTGTTCACAGGACCAATAAGGGCACGTCAACAGATTGTTCACAGGACCAATAAGGGCCCATCAACAGATTGTTCACAGTCGGCTCAGGGAGTCAAATCTGATGCTTTTAATTGTTAGGCTACCTGCCGCCTCACCTCACTTCCCACATTGCTGACCGTAGATGAGCAGACACGGAGTGGACTTGCAAAAGCTTTACAAATATCCATCAACCAAATTACATTAGAAATGTGGCTGTGAGAAACTGTGTGCAATCATATGATCAGGGACAAGAAAAACAAGACAACATTTTAAATCCACAATTCAATAAAGGCCTGAGCCATGACACCCACAGATCTGATCAATATTACGCCAGCAGCATACCATCCTGCATCCCACTGCTGGCTTGCTCCTGCTGCTAAGCAGAGTTGGTCCTGGATGGAAGATGCTGCTGGAAGTGGTGTTGGAGGGGCAGTAGGAAACACCCTTTCCTCTAGTCTATATGTTTTTATTAATAAATATCCCAATGCCCCAGAGCAGTGATTTGGGACAATGCCCTATGTAGGGTGCCGTCTTTCGGATGGGACGTTAAAGGTTAAGCGGGTGTCCTGATTCTGTGGTAACTAAAAATCCCATTGCACTTATCGTAAGAGTAGTGGTGTTAACCCCGGTGTCCTGGCTAAATTCTCAATCTGGCCCTCATACCATCCCGGTCACCTAGTCATCCCAAGCTTACAATTGGTTCCTTCATCCCCCCTCCTCTCCCCGCAACTGTTCCCCAGGTTGTTGCTGTAAATGAGAATGTGTTCTCAGTCAATTTACCTGGCAAAATAACACCTCAGAGGGGCATGCCCAGGGAGAAGGGGAGCAGGTCCAACTAGCATGCAGGCAACCTTGCCATAACCACACTTAATTATGTATTTTATTTCACCTTTAATTAACCAGGTAGGCTAGTTGAGAACAAGTTCTCATTTACAGCTGCGACCTGGCCAAGATAAAGCAAAGCAGTGCGACACAAACAACAACACAGAGTTACACATGGAATAAACAAACATGCAGTCAATAACACAATAGAGAAGTCTATATACAGTGTGTGCAAATGAAGTAAGATTAAGGAGGTAAGGCAATAAATTGGCCGTAGTGGCGAAATAATTACAATTTAGAAATTAAACACTGGAGTGATAGATGTGCAGAAGATGAATGTGCAAGTAGAGATACTGGGGTGCAAAGGAGCCAAAAAAGAAATAATATGGGGATGAGGTAATTGGGTGGGCTATTTACAGATGGGCTATGTACAGGTGCAATGATCTGTAAACTGCTCTGACAGCTGATGCTTAAAGTTAGTGAGGGAGATATGAGCCTCCAGCTTCAGTGATTTTTGCAGTTCGTTTCAGTCATTGGCAGCAGAGAACTGGAAGGAAAGGCGGCCAAAGGAGGAATTGGCTTTGGGGGTGAACAGTGAAATATACCTTCTGGAGCGCGTGCTACGGGTGGGTGCTGCTATGGTGACCAGTGAGCTGAGATAAGGCGGGGCTTTACCTAGCAAAGACTTATAGATGACCTGGAGCCAGTGGGTTTGGCGACGAGTATGAGGCGAGGGCCAGTCAACGAGAGCATACAGGTCGCAGCGGTGGGTAGTATATGGGGCTTTGGTGACAAAACGGATGGCACTGTGATAGACTACAACCAATTTGCTGAGTAGAGTGTTGGAAGCTATTTTGTAAATGACATCACCGAAGTCCAGGATCGGTAGGATAGTCAGTTTTACGAGGGTATGTTTGGCAGCATGAGCATGAGCATGATGCTTTGTTGCGAAATAGGAAGTTGATTCTAGATTTAATTTTGGATTGGAGATGCTTAATGTGAGTCTGGAAATGAGCAGCACCCCTTCTGAATTTGGACAAGCCCATCTTCCCTGTGCACTCCAACCTTCTCATGGTAATGGGAATCTGCCACGGATAACAGCCAGGTTATATACTGAAGGCCATTCCCTTAATTACAGTTAATCTCCCACACCTGGCACTGACAAGGCAAAAGGCTGTGTTCACCAACTCAACAGGTCCACCATGTTAGACTGCATTTACCCAGGAATCCCAATTCTGATATTTTGAGATTAGTTCTGAATTGGTGCTGATGTGAAAAGGTCTGATGTGATTGATTAAAAGAACAATTAGTGGAAAAATATCAGAATTGAGATGCCTGTGTAAACGCACCCTATATATTGGTTTATATTCAATACTTACAATGGAATAAATTCATTTGGTAAACTCTTTCTATATTTGACACAGTGAAAAATGAGTGCTTTGTCTTCATCCCACTGCTCCAGTTATTTGTGTTCACACAGTTGTTTTATCTGTCACATGAAACTCATTAAATGTCATTCTAACGTTCATTCACATGATTATTATTTGGGTTATGTTACTTACAGTGCCTTCAGACCCCTTGACTTTTTCCACATTTTGTCGTGTTACAGCCTGGATTTAAAATTGATAAAATTTAGATTTTTTTGGTCACTGACCTAAACTCAATACCCCATAATGTCAAAGTGGAATTATGTTTTTTGACATTTTTACAAATTAATTACAAATCTTGAGTCAATAAGTATTCAACCCCTTTGTTATGGCAAACCTAAAGAAGTTCAGTGTCACGGTTGTCGTCGGTGAAGGAGGACCAATACGCAGCAGGTACGTGTATGCTCATTTTAAATGATTATTTATTTTCAAAAACAACTGAATACAAAAATAACAAAACCACTAGGAACGACAACAAACAGTCTGGCAAAGCCTAAGCTCAACACAGAACAATCACCCACAAATCACAAACACACCCTTATATATGGGACTCTCAATCAAAGGCAGATAGACAACACCTGCCTTCAACTGAGAGTCCCAACCCCAATTAACCAACATAGAAACACACTCACCAGACTAGACATAGAAATACATAAACATAGACTATAAACCAAAACCCCGGAAATACTAAATCAAACACCCTTAAACCAAACACACCACCCTGAACCACATAAAACAAATACCCTCTGTCACGTCCTGACCAAACTACAATACTAATTAACCCTTATACTGGCCAGGACGTGACATTCAGGAGTAAAAATGTGCTTAACAAGTCACACAATAAGTTGCATGGACTCACTCTGTGTGCAATAATAGTGTTTAACATAATTTTTTTATGACTACCTCATTTCTTACCTGTAAGGTCCCTCAGTCATGCAGGGAATTTCAACCACAAAGACCAGGGAGGTTTTCCAATTCCATCGCAAAGAAGGGAACCTATTGGTAGATGGGTACAAAAAAAGTCACTGAATATCCCATTGAGCATGGTGAAGTTATTAATTACACTTTGGATGGTGTAACAATACACACAGTCACTACAAAGATACAAGTGTCCTTCCTAACTCAGTTGCTGGAGAGGAAGGAAGCCGCTCAGGGATTTCACCATGAGGCCAATGGTGACTTTAAAACAGTTACAGAGTTAATGGCTGTGATAGGAGAAAACTGAGGATGGCTCAACAACATTGTAGTTACTTCACAATACTAACCTAATAGACAGTGACAAGAAGGAAGCTTGTTATATTCCAAAACATGCATCCTGTTTGCAACAAGGCTCTAAAGTAATACTGCAAAAAATTTGGCCAAGCAAATAACTTTTTGTCCTCAATTGTACCACTCTCCACATTTTCAAGCATAGTGGTGGCTACATGATGTTATGAGTATGCTTTTAATCGTTAAAGAATGGGGAGTTTTTCAGGATTAAAAATAAACAGAATGGCAATATCAAAGGAACATGAAACATTTTCTGCTCAATTTAGAAGGAAAGAAAAACTTGTAAAAGCTATCCCATGAGTGATCTAAATGTATCATACCGTGTATAATGCTTGTACAATATGGTCCTCTTTCAGAATAAATTCTTATTAAATTCAAAACTCTTCTTTGTCTGATTTGATTGCGCTATAATTTTTAGCCACAGCAAATGCGTTCTCCAACGTACCCAAAATTATCTGGTGTGATTCCCTCTGGAGTGACGATTCCAGACCCCTCTCCTATTGGCTGAGGGCTAAAGACGAATTTTCCATTTATGGATTGTTTGGTAAGGCTGTTCAGTCAGCTACCAGCCTCGAAGTTTAACTTCACCGCTCAAACATACAACAGCAGCATTCGGGAGCCCGAGTTCAATTCCTATGTCGATTTATGTTTAGACTATAGCTACAGAATGGACAGAGGAAGCTGGTCCTGAGGAGAATCTGTGCGTTCTTGCTTGGAAGGCGTCTGCGATCCTATTGTTTATTTTGACTTTGTCTTGTTTGTTTTCTTAGCTGGCCAACTGCAAAAACAACAACGTTTTACATTTTTTAGTAATAGACGACTACTGAGATAGCCCCTGTTCAATACGGAATACAAGGATACATTGTAACTGTCTGGGGAAGGAGAGAGAATGGTAAGATAACTTAGCTTTTACAGACCATTTTTTTCTGGATAACATGTTATATGGATATGAAGGAACACGATAATGTCTCTTCTTGAAAGGGACGTGGAAGTTATTTATAGATTTTTAAATATATGGAGGTCTGATGGATTCGTGACACTATGACGTTAAATATCATGTCAACATTTTTATAAATCGCAAAATCAGCATATTCCTATTTCACAGATTAAATGTTAAATGCAAGGGGACAGTGTATATCATTTGTCTAAATTGTAAAATAAGGTTGAAATTGCATCCTGTAAATTGTCACCAGAATATTTTAAGAAATGTTTAACTAGTCGTTCAACAAGGTAATCTCGTCATGAGTCATAGTCTACTGAGGTGCTGCAAGGATCATTTTTACAGGCTAATGTGAAGTTGCCTATTTTTGCAACCAAAAGCCTTTATGGTATTTATTGTCATAGAGAATAATAACATAGCGAGATGTATGAGTGCCTATTTCACGGAGTTATATATTTAAGTAGACAGGAATTGAAATCATGAGGTTTTGTTTTACTACAGTGTAAAGTTAAATTCAAAGAACAACGTGGTCTAAATGCCGAAGTCTTCTAGTCTCAATCCGATCTAGCAGGTTGTATGGAATGTTGATAAGAATGCAACAACAATCCAATCCACTATTTTCCCTCTCCTATTTGAGTAGTAACCTACCTACCATATGTTTGTGAGAAAAGTTCTCTCTCACACTCTCTCTTGCCCTCCCTCTCTAACTGAGCAGAATTGTGTGTAATATATATATATATATATATATATATATATATATATATATATATATATATATATATATATATATATATATATATATATATATATATATATATATATTAGTAAAACATTAAACCAATAAAATGTTTTGGACAACAGTGTGTATCTGATACCAAAGCCTTAGTGAGACATGCTAAAGATGAAAATTGGATCTCTTGAGATCTAGAGGGCCCTGTGGAAACAGTCTGCCCTGTTTGTTGTTAAACTTGTTTGTTTACTCTCTCTGATACAGCTGGGTCACACTGCTCACAACTAAGCCAATATTGCATAATGGGAAAAAAACTTTTCATTTTTAATTGTTGTCTACAAAAGTATACATCTGGGGGGGGGGGGGGGGTGTTGTGAAAGAAAAGTGGCCTTAAGATACAGTCCCTATAGCAACCACCTATACTGACGGACAGTCACATGCAGCTCCCACTTCCTAGGTACAGTGTTGGCACGGCCCTACTTTGAATAAAACAGGTTGGTCATGGAAGAGGAAACAGAGAGCAGCCTGTGTGTTATCCACATGGAGACCGGTTTCTCCTGCTTACTGAATGTCATCCCAGCAGTTTAAGCGTACCGGTGAGAGTTATGGAGAAAGTTGTCCCTGTTGCGTGGCCTCTTCCTTTGTGTTTAGATCACAGTTCATGAGGCCATTGCCATTGTGGCAGATATCCCACTGTGAAAGTACTGTTTATTGAATCCAACAAGTCAACTGCAGTATTTTGATTTAATTAAAGGTGAAATCTTCTTTTTTTTAATCATTTGTTCTGCTTGAATTGCCCAAATCCACTGAATGACTTTGCTTGACTTGTAATGTCATGTACTGTACACTGAGTGTACAAAACATTAGGAACACCTGCTCTTTCCATGACATAGACTAACCATTCGAATCCAGGTGAAAGCTATGATCCCTTATTGATGTCACTTGTTAAATCCACTTAAATCAGTTTATATGAAGGTGAGAAGACAGGTTAAAGAAGGATTTTTAAGCCTTGAGACAACTTAGACATGGATTGTGTATGTGTGCAATTCAGAGAGTGAATGGGAAAGACAAAAGATTTAAGTGCCTTTGAACGGAGTATGTCAGTAGGTGCCAGGCGCACCGGTTTGAGTGTGTCAAGAACTGCAACGCTGCTGGGTTCTTCACAATCAACAGTTTCCCGTGTGTATCAAGAATGGTCCACCACCAAAAGGACATCCAGCCAACTCGACACAACTGTGGGAAATATTGGAGTCAATATGGGCCAGCATCCCTGTGGAATGCTTTCGACACCTTGTGAAGTCCATGCCCCGGTAAATTGAGGCTGTTCTGAGGGCAAAACGGGACGGGGGGAGGGGTACAGAACTCAGTTACGTGGTACTGAGGGTTTTTTCCTTGTGGGAAACCAGATCTACAGGCTCCATACACTGAGCACTGGGAGCAGAGCAGACTGCATAACAGGGTTGACCTGCTCTAGAGAGACAACACGTGGGATATGTACATAGGGCAGGGTTGGTAATGACAGTATATACACAGTGTACAAAACATTAGGAAGGTGTTAGGAAGGTCCATATTGCACGTGTTGTCTCTAGAACAGGTCAACCCTGTTATGCAGTCTGCTCTGCTCCCAGTGCTCAGTGTATGGAGCCTGCAGATCTGGTTTCCCACAAGGAACAAACCCTCAGTACCACGTAACTGAGCTCTGTACCTTGGCTAACAGTCGAGCTGAAAACGTAAAGTTATACAGTGCATTCGGGAAAGTATTCAGACCCATTGACTTTTTCCACATTTTGTTACGTTACAGGCTTATTCTAAAATTGATTAAATTGTTTTCTTTCCCTCAACAATCTACACACAATACCCCACAATGACAAAGCAAAAACAGGTTTTTAGAACATTTTGAAAATGTATACAAAAAAAAATAGATCACATTTACATAAGTATTCAGACCCTTTACTCAGGACTTTGTTGAAGCATCACTGGCAACGATTACAGATTCGAGTCTTCTTGGGTATGACGCTACAAGCTTGGCACACCTGTTTTTGGGGAGTTCCTCACATTCTTTTCTGCAGATCCTCTCAAGCTCTGTCAGGTTGGATGGGGAGTGTCGCTGCACAGCCTTTATCAGGTCTCTCCAGAGATGTTCAAGTCCGAGCTCTGGCTGGGCCACTCGAGGACATTGAGACCTTTAGCCACTCCTGTGTTGTTTTGGCTGTGTGCTTAGGGTTGTTGTCCTGTTGGAAGGTGAACCTCCGCCCCAGTCTGAGGTCCTTAGCGCTCTGGAGCAGGTTTTCATCAAGGATCTCTCTGTACTTTGATCCATTCATCTTTCCCTCGATCCTGACTAGTTTCCCAGGCCCTGTCGCTGAGAAACATCCCCACAGCATGATGCTGCCACCACCATGCTTCACCATTGGGATGGTGCCAGGTTTCCTCCAGACGTGACGCTTGGCATTAAGGCCAAAGAGTTCAATCTTGGTTTCATCAGACAAGAGAATCTTATTTCTCATGGTCTGAGAGTCTTTAGGTGCCTTTTGGCAAACTCCAGGTGGCCTTCATGTGCTTTTTACTGAGGAGTGGTTTCCGTCTGGCCACTCTACCATAAAGGCCTGGTTGGTGGAGTGCTGCAGAGATGGTTGTCCTTCTGGAAGGTTCTCCCATCTCCACAGAGGAACTCTGGAGCTCTGTCAAATTGACCATCGAGTTCTTGGTCACCTCCCTGACCAAGGCCCTTCTCCCCCGATTGCTCAGTTTGGCCGGGCGGTCAGCTCTAGGAAGAGACTTGGTGGTTCCAAACATCTTCCATTTAAGAATGATATAGGCCACTGTGTTCTTGGGGACATCCAATGCTGCAGACATTTTTTGGTACCCTTCCCCAGATCTTTGCCTCAACACAATCCTATTTCGGAGCTCTAAGGACAATTCCTTCGACCTCATGGCTTGGTTTTTGCTCAGACATGCACTGTCAACTGTGGGACCTTTATATAGACAGGAGTGTGCCTTTTTATAAATCATGTCCAATCAATTGAATTTACCACAGGTGGACTCCAATCAAGTTGTAGAAACATCTCAAGGAAGATCAATGGAAACAGGATGCACCTGAGGTCAACTTCGAGTCTCATAGCAAATGGTCTGAATACTTATGTAAATGAGGTATTTCTGTTTTTTAATAAATTTGCCAAAATGTCTAAATCTGTTTTCGCTTTGTCTTTATGGGGTGTTGTGTGTAGATTGATGAGAAAAAAATGGAATCCATTTTAGTATAAAGGCTGTAATGTAACAAAGTGGAAAAAGTCAAGGGGTCTGAATACTTTCCGAATGCACTGTATTAGAACAATGTTACAATTACAGGAGTTCCAAAATAACTATTTTACGTGATCTTCCATTGGGGTAAATCCATATGAATTCAATCACTTTTTGACAGTATCCCTTTTGATTTAAACAAAACTTTCCATACATGTTTGCCCATGGAAGAAGTGGTCAGAAAGTTACTTTTTGTACCTGAATGACAAAACATTCGGGTGATAGAGGTGCTCAGATTTGACCCATTTTCCATACCCCACCATACCATGTGACATCCATGTCTTCATCACTGGAAAAGATAAACGGTTTAGTTTGATATAATTTAAAACGTACGAACGGGGTTGTCAAACTATTTGATAATTTCTTAGACCCTACATCATCTGATATTTTTTGTGTTGTGCCCGATCATGGAAATCATGGAAATATCAATCTTATCCCTTAAGACAATTGCAATTTAACTGGTACACCGTTGAAATTTGAATTGAAATGTTTACTTCTAATTACTACCACAAAGAGGACCGCCGATCCATGCACCATCCAATGTCAACTTAAATGGTAATCTCTATTCTATGATTTCAAATTTCAATAGGTTTCCTATGGAGGATTGATAGTACAATTTAAAACAGATGTTACCATTTTAAGTCAACGTAGTCTGATTTGTGGACCTCCGACCATCTTTGTGATACCATTTGAAAGTCATTTTTTTTTTCATTGTTTTCCCATTTTAGTATGTTTATTAGCCAAAACATGACACCCACCCTGTATTCAAGAGCATGTTGTGTGTCTCAACCGATGGCGGGCACAACCCATAAAAAATGAAATTATTAAACAGTTTGACAACCCTGTTTGCAAGCTTTTAAATGATATACATTTCAACTGTATAATTTCCAGTGATGAAGACATGGATATCTAATAGTATGGTGGGGTATGCAAAAAATATCAACTTTGAGCACCTTTATCTTTTGAAGCACTCTTTCTCTTTCTGACCATTTCTATAATGGGAAAATATGTATGGAAGGTTAAGTTCAAATCAAAAGAGGTCCTGTCAAAATTGATTGAATTCAAATGGTTTACCCATTGTCCTCCTGTATGAGGTACCATAAAATGCATGCATTTACATTGCTTGATGACTGGACGACCCCCTCTCTGTAGGCTCATGATGGTTTTAAAAACATTATCTTCATCCTTCTGTAGTAGATTCCAACGAATAAACCCAAATATGAGGATAGATAGATTTAGCATGCTGTGCACACATCTAGATGAGCCAGCATTCGACAACTTTTAGCCTTGAGGCACAATCTGACTCACTAAAGAGGTAATATGCTGCGGTGAACCCAAGTCCCCTAGATCTGCTGAAGTTGGAGATATTCTTATTTACACTAGCGCTTGTGGGCGGTTCCCTGGCATGGGTGCTGAATTGCATGCTGAATGACCAGAAGGAAATGGACTGGTTTCCTTCTGGTGAGGTAGCTTTAATGACAGTAGAACATATGTGCTCTATATACAGATCCCTTCATCAGCGACAGGTTTATTGAGCATAATATTCAGTAAGCAGAGAATGGAAAGGTTGAATTCAAAACAATATGAAACTGTTGGACACAACTGAATGTATCCTTTCATTGAACCAGGTGGAATACATTTAATACATCTTGCATCTTAACATTTTGCAGCACTGGAACAATTGGACATGAAAGGAGCAATTGTTTTTCCAGGTTTGCTCCAAAAGTAGGTAGCTGTTTTGCGTACAACGTCATCTGGATGTGTCAGAAGCTGGCTCGTCATAAAGACTTTCTGTCAAATAATAAACCTTCCCCAGATATTCTCCTCTCTTTAGTCTGATGTCAGAGATAAAGAATGAATGTAATGCACCAATGTGAAACACACTGCAGTTACTCAGTGCAAAACTCTACCTTTTTTAAAGGCTTTTTGGGGCCACATTGAGGGAACTGTAATATTTGGCTTGTGTGGAGAGAAGCAGTCTGTCACTCTGACTGTCTGGAGCACCAGACGGTAGCATCACTCACAGGCCCCACTCTGCCAGATGCTGAATACTAGGTCAGTATGACAGCACATGGTTTTTATCAGCTTTTCCTGCAGGGAGGTGAATGCTCATTAACATCGCTCCATTTCAAAGCCTGTGCTCCATTTTCCCACCCTGCAATACTGAAAAGATTTTTGCAGGAATTCGAGCCCCTCTTCTGGGGAACTTGTTCAATTTGTTCACAGAGATCCAGTTAACCTACACTCTCCTCTTTATCAATCCCACGCATATTGGTCTTTGTTACAAAGCTCCATCTTCATGTTCGTGGCGTTCCGTAAGCCATCACACAGGTTCTAAGTTCCGACTCACTGACTTTCAGAACAGATGGCAGAATCAGACTGGATCAAGAATCAGATTTATTAATATATGTTAAACGCTTGTCTTAGCCTTACTATTCTGACAATGTTCTCACAGAAGCTCCTCTGAATGATATTTACTCATTGGTTGTAACCCCTTGTGGTTTGTTTGTGCAAAATGAAAAGTTAAAAGGAACGAATTAAAAACATAAAACTGACTAAAATGAGCATTTCTTTAATTGAGCTTTTTATTGAAAGTTTAACATTTTCATTAGTTTTATAAAGAGCTGCTGTTGACCTGTCTTCAAACAGATATGCTGTCTGATGTGATGCCACATCCTGCCATGTCTTTTAAAGTGCGTCACATTAGAGGATACCGCTTCATGGTGACCATTCATGATGCCATTAACACAGCAACTTCCTCTGTTTGGCACTTACTTAGTATTCCTCAGTAGTTGATCATGGTGGCAGTTTGTTCTCCAAACCAAAACCCCATTGTTCTTCACTGACAAGTAAATGTTACCTTTGTGCAAACTAATACCACCTGCTAACTGGCCATTGACACCTGTTTATAATGTCAATCTATTGGTTTTGGAGCAAGCAAAAATATAGAGTATTCTCCTTTTAGATCCAATTGTATACACATTTTCTGCCTCACCTTTTTGTAGTGAACGTTTCCATAAATCATTATTTTATTTTCTGCTTTCCTCAGTCGGTTCAGTGATGGCAGTGGGCCAGTAACTGGAAGGTTGCTGGATCGAATCCCCGAGCTGACAAGGTAAAAATCTGTCGTTCTGCCCCTGAGCAAGGCAATTAACCCACTGTTTCATGGGCGCCGAAGACGTGGATGTCGATTTAAGGCAGCCCCCCGCACTTCTCTGATTCACAGGGGTTGGGTTAAATGTGGAATACGCATTTTAGTTGAACACATTGTTGGAGAACTGACTAGGTATTTCCCTTTCCCTAATGCAGGCCTTTGATATTCTTTGAAATTTGAAACACATCCCTCAGCAACCTGGGCCAGCTGTGAATGTGGTGGTCAGGTGAGGAACAGCCAGCTGCATTTTCCCCTCTGTAAAGTGATCTGAGTCTGTGTGTCCCGGCCAGCTCACTGTCAGCTCCCCTCTTCTCTTTTGGCTCGCCCAGGTTTCCTGCTGCCCAGCTCTTGGTACAGCACACCATTTGTGAGCCTGGCTCTCGCACCACTACCCACAGGACTGGGAGCCCAGCAGGCTACCCTCACTGGGGCTGCAGCCCAATGGAGAGCACAGTCTGTTCTCACAAGGAATGTCTCCCATTACCCCAGTGAGGGATGGGGAGGATTGTGCCAGGCAGCTCTTTGGTCCCACGCAGAGGAGGCCACTTGATCAGACTTCTAGGCTGATGTGATATCTTCTCTCTCACAGACAATACCCACCTGTTCTAGTCTGGGCCACAAATAAACAGCTACTATGTTTTATAGGTGTCATGTGTAGTAAATGGAAACTCATGTTTTTCCTTGAAGTATGTAGGTTTGACATATATTTTAGGCAATTTCATGCTGTGAGACAAAGATTTCACAACATTTGTCACTAATTTTCATATTTTCCAAAAGTAGTTACCGCGATATCAGCCCCATTGAGCACAGCTGGAGTCTTCTGTCTGCCTCTGGATATTTTCTGTCTTGTCTGTGGATCTGAGCTGAATTGACAGGGTTCTGTTTGCTCACTAGCATACAGACAAACATGCCCTGAATTCCATGGGGGATGCCTGCGTTCCAGTAAAAGGATAGCTCATCTCCCAGGTCTATCCATCTCTTTCCTGGGTGCACATATTAACCATCAGTTGCATGTTAATGTCACTTTAGGGTTACAGGTGCATAACTAATAATTCTTATTAAAAAATGGGTGGTTCGAGCCCTGAATGCTGATTGGCTGACAGATGTGGTATATTAGGCCGTATACTACAGGTATTACAAAAAAATAATTTACTGCGTTGGTAACCAGTTTCTAATAGCAGTAAGGTACCTCGGAGGTATGTGGTATTTGGCCAACTAACCACGGCTAAGGTCTGTATCCAGGCACTCCGAGTTCCTTAGTGGGTAAGAACAGCCCTTAGCCATGGTATATTGGCCATATACCACACCCCCTCGGGCCTTATTGCTTAATAATAAACAAGTAGCACCATAGTGAGAGACAAGTAGATGCTCTAGATGTCCTAATTTGCATGATCTGTTTTCCCTTATTTTGTGGTTGGTTGCTTTACCTTTGTAATTTTCAACAGATATCCACTGTCTACAGTCTCCCACACTAAGGAGGTGGAACTCTGTTCAGCGAGCTTTGACCTAACAAAATAGTAAACTAAGTCCTATCAGAAACTTCTATTTGCATGTGTTTTCTCACCCGTTAGGACAGCTGTGGAAATGGAAAAATGTCACGCTCTGTCAGAGCTGAGTTCCCTTTATCTGTTCAGCTTGTTTCCTTCCCACTGTCGCATTATGTCAAAGGATCATAGGCCTCTGATTCAGTGTTTGGGCTCCAGCAGTGCCCCATGGAGACGTTATCAACCCCCTCAGTCTGTCACTGTGCCCTAGGTCACCATTGTTTTCACCCTGCATCACTTCTCAGATTAAGTCTAATGGCTCATTATGTCTTTCCTATAATCATAAATTGTATACTATTGTGCCACACAGTTTCCCACTGTATTGTGCCAGTAATACCCATCATCTCATTAGCTACAGTACCAGTCAAAAATGTGGACACGCCTACTCATTCCAGAGTTTTTCTTTATTTTTGCTATTTTCTACATTGTAGAATAATAGTGAAGACATCAAAACCTATGAAATAACACATGGAATCATGTAGTAACCAAAAAAGTGTTAAACAATTCAAAATATTTTATATTTGAGATTTTGGCCTTGATGACAGCTTTGCACACTCTTGGCATTCTCTCAACGAACTTCATGAGGTAATCACCTGGAATGCATTTAAATTAACAGGTGTGCCTTGTTAATTTGTGGAATTTCTTTCCTTCTTAATGCGTTTTGAGCCAATCAGTTGTGTTGTGACATGGTAGGGGGTAATATACAGAAGATAGCCATATTTGGTAAAATACCAAGTCCATATTATGGCAAGAACGACAGAGAAACGACAGTCCATCTTTGACTGACCTTCATGTCTTAAAGTAATCTGGGAAATTTCAAGAACTTTTAAAGTTTCTTCAAGTGCAGTTGCAAAAACCATCAAGTGCTTTGATGAAACTGGCTCTCATGAGGACCACCACAGTAAAGGAAGACCCAGAGTTACCTCTGCTGCAGAGTTCATTAGTGTTACCAGCCTCAGAAATTGTAGTCCAAATAAATGCTTCAGAGTTAACAGACACATCTCAACATCCACTGTTCAGAGGAGACATGGTTGAATTGCTATAAAGAAACCACTACTAAAGGACACTAATAATAATAATAATAATAATAATAATAATAAGAGACTTGCTTAGGCCAAGAAACACGAGCAATGGACATTAGACCGGTGGAAATCTGTCCTTTGGACTGATGAGTCCAAATGTGATAATTTTGGTTACAACCGCCGTGTCTTTGTGAGACACAGAGTAGGTGAACGGATTATCTCGGCATGTGTGGTTCCCACCGTGAAGCATGGAGGAGGAGTTGTGATGGTGTGGGGGTGCTTTGCTGGTGACACTGTCTGTGATTTATTTAGAATTAACCAGCGTGGCTACCACAGCATTCTGCAGCGATACGCCATCCCATCTGGTTTGCACTTAGTCCCACTATAATTTCTTTTTCAACAGGACAATGACCCAAAACACATCTCCAGGCTGTTTTAAGGGCTATTTGACCAAGGAGAGTGATGGAGTGCTGCATCAGATGACCTGGCCTCCACAATCACCTGATCTCAACCCAATTGAGATCGTTTGGGATGAGTTGGACCACAGAGTGAAGGAAAAGCAGCCAACAAGTGCTCAGCATATTTGGGAACTCCGTTGGAAAAGCAATCCTCATGAAGCTGGTTGAGAGAATGCCAAGAGTGTGCAAAGCTGTCATCAAGGCAAAGGGGGGCTACTTTGAAGAATCTAAAATATATTTTGATTTGTTTAACACTTTTTTTGGTTACTACATGATTCCATATGTGTTTTCATATTTTTGATGTCTTCACAATTATTTTACAACGTAGAAAATAGTACAAATAAAGAAACCCTTTTAATGAGTAGATGTGTCCAAACTTTTGACTGGTACTGTATGTGTGTGCATGTATTTATGTATGTATGTCTTAACTGTCCATATCACTGAACCAAACATCAACTGTAACCCTCAATGAAAATATCTAAAGGGTGTGATTTAATATCAGAGAATCAAGAGATCGTCAGCTGGAAATAATTGAAACTGTACTATATTGTTCCCTTCAAAGCTGGAGAGGACTACAGACAGCCTACTGGAACATCTATCATTTTTATTCTTTTCACATATTTACTGCACAAACCCTTTGAAAGAACATTTTATGAGAAATGTGTCTAAAGGATTGCAGCGAAATCTGGTATGTGATTTTGTCACAGTGAAGCTGATTGTGATTCATTAAGATTTGTCTTTGTGGAATGTAAATGTTTGTTATTGGATTCATTGTGTATATTCAGAACAGTAAGTCATGAAGCTGTATTTGGGATCACTATTCTGTGTGTCTGTGTCTGTAGCAGTGACTGAGTTTGAGCTCTTTTCCATTTCTTTTTTAGACCTGGTCAGCTGCTTGGGCTGTTCAGACACAAAGTAAGTCGATGACGAAACAAAGTATTCCAAAATTAAGTATTTTATATTAGCTCTCTCTGGGCATGTGGTGTGGAAACACAGTGATAGACAGCAGCCTCATACCCAGTTCCAGACAGACTGTAAATGGATGGGTGTGTAAAGTAAAGGTCTGTGCCGGTGTTCTGTTGGGTGAGCCAGGTTATTAGGCCATACTTGGGGAGAGTGGAATGCTTTCTGGGGCGAGGCCGTTGTTGATGACTTCCTGAGTGTTTAACGTCAGCTCAGATGGGAGTTGTGCTGCTCTTGGTCGTCAGCCAGCACCCACTTCCCGGAGCGGCTGGGAGTAAGATGCTCTAGCCAGCATCGTTAGTCTGCCTGTTTTCTATGCCATCAGGAGTACACACAGCCCTTCATCTCTCTGACGCTACCTTCCTGGGAGCCATGCTAGATGTTATCATTTAGGATAAATGATCACCCAATCTGCCTCTACTGTTCCCAGGACATCCCTGTTTTTTTTCATGCACCCAGTTGAATTTGAGTTTGACTATGGTGAATAATCCCTTTTTAATTTTTTAGATGGCAGAAAGAGGTTGAGTTCTTGCTAGTATTTAATAAAGCTCCCACATGTCTGGCTTTGATTAACTTCTCAGTTATGCTTCCCTTTTGTGGGCTGCTAATATCTCTTAAAAGCTGTTGTGTATCTGTATGAATCTGTCAAACTTTGTTTAAGCAGGGCAGTTTTATGGCAGGCTGTAATTTATGCACTCTAGTAGTGGACTTACTGTACATTTGGCACCTAGTGTGGCTTGCTCTCTGTATACGTACACAGCAGCAGCAGCAGCAGGGCCCAAAAAACAAATATTGACTTGTATAGAAGTCACTTTGTCTTAGTTCACCTCTGTCGGACAGCTTATCACACAGCTGAAGTTATTGACACAGGCGGTTTATGTGTCTTTGTGTCCTCTTACTGAAATGAATGCGTTCTCTGCTGTTGCCTTGTTGGACTGATCACTACGTCAGGTAGAGGTCGACCGAATTAATCGGCATGGCCGATTGTCAAGTTTTCATAACAATCGGTAATCGCCATTTTTGGACGCTGATTATGGCCGATTACATTGCAATCCACGAGGAGCCTGCGTGGCAGGCTGACCACCTGTTTCGCGAGTGCAGCAAGGAGCCAAGGTAAGTTGCTAGCTAGCATTAAACTTATCTTATAAAAAAACAATCAATCTTCACTAGTTAACTACACATGGTTGATGATATTACTAGTTTATCTAGCTTGTCCTGCGTTGCATATAATCAATGCGGTGCCTGTTAATTTATCATCGAATCACAGCCTACTTCGCCAAACGGGTGATGATTTAACAAAAGCATATTTGCGAAAAAAGCACAATCGTTGCACGAATGTACCTAACCATAAACATCAATTCCTTTCTTAAAATCAATACACAGAAGTATATTGTTTAATACCTGCATATTTAGTTAATATTGCCTGCTAACAGGAATTTCTTTTAACTAGGGAAATTGTGTCACTTCTCTTACGTTCAGTGCAAGCAGAGTCAGGGTATATGCAACAGTTTGGGTTCTCTGGCTCGTTGCGATTTAATTTTCCAGAATTCTACATAGTTATGACATAACATTGAATGTTGTGAAATATAACAGCAATATTTAGACTTAGGGATGCAACCTGTTCTATAAATACGTAACGGTTCCGTATTTCACTGAAAGAATAAACGTTTTGTTTTCGAAAATGATAGTTTCGGATTTGACCATATTAATGACCTAAGGCTCTTATTTCTGTGTGTTTATTATATTATAATTAAGTCTATGATTTAATATTTGATAGAGCAGTCTGACTGAGCAGTGGTAGGCAGCAGCAGGCTCGTAAGCATTCATTCAAACTTTACTGTGTTTGCCAGCAGCTCTTAGCAATGCTTGAAGCACAGCGCTGTTTATGACTTCAAGCCTATCAACTCCTGAGATTAGGCTGGCAATACTAAAGTGTCTATTAGAACATAAAATAGTCAAAGGTATATGAAATGCAAATGGTATAGAGAGAGATAGTCGACGCGTCATAATTCCTATAACAACTACAACCTAAAACTTCTTAACTGGGAATATTGAACCACCAGCTTTCATATGTTCTGAGCAAGGATCTTACACGTTAGCTTTTTTACATGGCACATATTGCACTTTTACTTTCTTCTCCAACACTATGTTTTTGCATTATTTAAACCAAATTGAGCATGTTTCATTATTTATTTGAGACTAAATAGATTTTATTTATGTATTTATATTAAGTTAAAATAAGTTCATTCAGTATTGTTGTAATTGTCATTATTACTATCTATCTAAATCGGCCGATTTTAATCGGTATCGGCTTTTTTGGGTCCTCCAATAATCGGTATCGGCGTTGAAAAATCATAATCGGTCAGCCTCTATTGTCAGGCATCTATTTGCCTCCTGAAAGGACTGGTTCATAAGCGGAGGAATGAACTTGGTGGAGCCAAAGGAGGAAAATGAACCATACATCCAATATATATTAACTGGGCCCTTATTCTATTTATACCATGAACAAGCACAAGGCATGCTTTTCTACACACCCAGCCAGCCACACCCCTTATGACGAGGTTCTCTTTCACATTTCTTTCTGACGTGTCACACCACCGCCTGTATCCCTCCTGTTCTGTCTCTGTCAAAGATATCTCTCTCACTCTCCGTTGCGGTGATAAAAATCCAGGCGCTGAAAGCACTCAAAGTGTCTTAGAGAATATACATCTGCCTATCTTTGCTCCAGCCACACCATTTAACAGTGTTTGACCTTCACAGACCTATCCCACAGTAACTTGCGGCATCTGGGCTCATTTCAGCCGTATTATGCCACAGCAGTACTGGGCCCAGGACCCAGACAGTTTTGGTACACATAGTAAAAACAACTACTGCTGCATTGATGTGTTTTCCAGTGAGTGGCCCTCCCTCTTCCCCTTCTCCCATTCAGGAGTTCTCCTGTCTAGGCCTGGGAGGTCCTTTGTCATATCTGTTTCAATGGGCCAATTAGTCCAGACCATAACCCATCACTGCTTCTGGGCTGAAGCCTCACTAATTCAGAGGAGGGTTTTTCTGTTTATAAGTCAATTGACTCTCCTCCTGGCAACAGTCTTATCACAAGAGGAGATACCTCCTGCATCAGGAAGAAGTTTGGTGACTCAGACCCTGAGGGTGGAGTCTTTACCATGTCATGAAAGACTTCTAAAGGTCTATCTTCAAGATACCCAGTGGATATTTAAGGGTGTATTGTATTTATGAGAAGTGGTTGGCTCCTGACTAGCAGGTGATTTCACAGCTGAGAAGCAGTATTTGGTATAATCCTTCAGTCATAGGGGTTTTCTTTGAGAAAACATAATTTTAGAGTGGTAATTTATGCTCTAAAAACACGTTGCTAACTGGCAGTGTTGTAGCTTGATGTTTTATTCCAATACTGACTCCTAGAGAGTGCTACCCATATCCCTTATGAATGAGAATGAATGTCAGAACACCGAGATGTGTCCCACAGTAAAGGGATATTGAATGACCATATAGCAGGGGTCCCCAATTACATTCAGCCGCGGGCCGATTTATCCTTGAGTGGATGGTCGGGGGGGCCGGAACACCGCAAGAATTCCAAACAGATAGTATTTGACAAAAACAGAAAGATTTCAAACCTTGATTACATTGGGATAAAATCATATATGCCTCTCTATTTATGCGTAGGAAAACTTAAAATGACTTCCAGCTGATTTCCTGGTAATTAAAAAAAAAAAAGTACAGTCTTATGTCCAACAACAAATGTTTTTTTGGGGGGGGACAAATAAAATCACTCAGGGGCCGAATTTGGCCCACGGGGTGCGTATTGGGGAACTCTGTAGTATGGTATTACTTGTTGGGAATGGGAGGGTATCCCTGCAGGTGTCACACCTCACACAATGGCATTTTCTTATCAGCCATGTTTACAGGAGCTAATTGAGGTCTACCTGATTTTAGAGAGTGAATGTTGTTGCCACAGCAATGTTAAGCAGTGCCTTGGGACCCACTTAGGAGATCTAGTTCAGGGAAATCTGTGTGGCAAGCATCTACCCGGTAATGTATGGAAAGCTGAAAAAGAAGGACGGAAGGTTCTCTTTGACAGAGAGCAAACCGCCATACAAAAACTGAGACCAAGAAGATATTGTCTTTGCAAAAATATATAATTTCTATTTTAGGTGCTGAACATTTGCAAAAATTCTCTTCCTATAGGAGGGCTCCTAGCTGGAAGCTGTGTGACTGAAACCTGAGACTGGTCTGGACAAATAGCAGCCACTGTGTGGCACAGAAAATCATTGGTATGAATGAGAGCCTACAGCGTTCAAGCTGCAAGAAAAATAGTGTGGCTGTTCTTAAAAGAGTAGGCCTACCCACGGCGACATCTAGCTTTTTTTTTGTCTTTCTAAGTTCCACCATATACCATAGCATGTGATATTACATTTAATTATTATTTTTGTGTGGCTAGAAGTGGATCTTATCATAAACATTGTCATGTATTTAAGGGGGACTTATAAACCGTAGATGTATTCTCATGAAATATGACATTTCACATGAGTTTCCATGGATTCAGTACATAGGAGGAATCTCTCTTTTGAAACCTCTCCTCCTGTCTCAGCTTACATCTCTCCTTATCTCTCTGTTCTCCCTGGGGAGGACACAGGCACCCAGCTACCTAGTCCAACCTAGCCCTGTCCAACCTAGCCCTGTCCAACCTAGCCCTGTCCAACCTAGCCCTGTCCAACCTAGCCCTGCCCTACCTAGCCCTGCCCTACCCTACCTAGCCCTGCCCTACCCTACCTAGCCCTGCCCTGCCCTACCTAGCCCTGCCCTACCTAGCCCTGCCCTACCTAGTCCTGCCCTACCTAGCCCTGCCCTACCTAGCCCTGCCTGCCCTACCTAGCCCTGCCTGCCCTACCTAGCCCTGCCCTACCTAGCCCTGCCCTACCCTACCTAGCCCTGCCCTACCTACCCTGCCCTACCTAGCCCTGCCCTGCAGGCTACAGCTCTCTCCAGTTCACACTACCTTCAGCTACTATCTAGAGTTGATTTAGTACAATTGTGTAACAAACTCTTTGAAAATAGGGCCTCTTTTCACTTGTCTTATGTAAAAGCTTATTCAATGTGTACGTCAGCCCTGGCCCAGATAAACAGGATAAGAACTTAGACAGATAAGGAGTAGTGGTGGTTTTCTCTGCATTATTGATGTTGGTATATCTTTTCTAAGCAGGTGAGTTCAGGGTAAGCTGCACAGCAGAATGAGAGAAGCACTGCAGCCTGGATTCTCATGTCTACCACCTACACCTAATAGATATAGACCGAACTGCATGTTTACAGGTGTTAATGTCTCTCAGACAAACACTGAATTGACTAATCGGTGTAAGTCATATTTTCATGCCCATGAGCTTTGGTAGCGGGGACTGTTTCCACTGGCATTGGGCTCTGGGTATTTTTATTAATGGGGAGTTACAGGTGCCAGGCTAAGAGACTCAGACAGGGTCAGAAAAGTTTTTACTTATTGATGTGAGACAACTATTAGTCCAAGTCTGGGTAGTGTTCTTAGGCTTGGCATGGATGTCTCCTCTACTGGCATGGTGCTGAGCAGTGGTGAAGCAGGCTCCCCGTTGGCTGTACCCTGGGTCTTGCTGCCATGATGACCATGGTCCAATCTGGGTCCAGATCCAGCTGAGGAAGAGGCTGCTGTCTAGGGTGCACTGTGACCCTAATGAATATCCCATCCCATGGAGAAGCTGTGCATGGCAACAGTCCCACACTGCTGCTTATTGTTACTTCTCTTTTCTCATCTTGAAATACCCAGGATGATGATTCACTGTTCAGACTACTGTCTCTAATATTAGAGACACCACAGTATTCTCAATCATCATCCAGGGTTTTTCAACCTCTCTCTTTGATTGCTTTGTTTTCTCCTCTTGACTTGTGGAAGGTTTACTCTCTGTCAGCACTCTGTTCCTGGCACTGCTCTGAAATGAGTGGTTTTTAAAAGTGCAGATTCAGCAGTTAATCCAGAGAAGTGATAGAGTCCAGGTGGAAGCACTGCTTAGTGTTGGGCTTGATTTAGTTCTATTTAGTTTATGTCTGTTAAAGGGGCAATCCACAGTTGAAATAATAACAATGCGCCCCTGTTTCGGTAAAAACTTGAGAGATGGCTGAAGAAACCACTCTGAAATATAATGTTGACATCCATGATATCAACATTATAGTTTTAACCATGTTTTGAGGCTATACAGTGTTTGTTTACATTTACTTTGTTTACAAACATTGAAGTAAAACGAGCTGATATCTTGGGTTCTGAAGGGGTACGACAGTTGAACTAAGCTCATGAGGCATTTATAAGTTATAGTCTTCAAGAATCAATTAGTACGCACCAAAGATGGATGTTACAACTACAAAGGTCATAGCTGATGTATGGCTGTGTGACCTGGCTGTGACCCGGGGTCATGGGGACAGGAAGTACTAACTGATATCATGCCTTCCAGTGCTAGATATAGTGTGGTTGGTGTGGAGGATCGCAGAGTATTTTCTTCAAGGTTTGGGGTGGTGGGAGGGGTTGGAATTTTTTTATCAACAAAATGCATGATGGCATTTCATACTGTAAGACTTAGTATATGTGCATCTGTCCAAAGCTTCTCAAATCTGTTTAAATTAAATCAAAAATCATTTCTAAAATCCTAATCCTTCTTTGGGAAGGGAAACCTGACTGCTTTCAGAAATCAGGTCAACTGAACTGCTACATGGTAGCACATGTATGCACTTATCCAACACTGAGTAAAACCTTTTGCATGAACAAAATACATTTGTAGCCTGATCCTGGCCACATCCCAAGCAATATCCACCAAGATTGTTACTGGAAAGAGATCCAGTTCTGTAGTAGAGTGCAGCACCCAGAAAGTGGTCTTCTTAACCCATGGTGGGCTCTGTCAAATCCAAGGTTAGAAAAGAAGGACAGAGTAAAAGTGGGGAATGGGGGGGAAGTGCCGCCTGTTGTACTGAATCAAACCCAGCCATTTCCCGAACTCAGCTCTGCTCAGCACTCTCCATATATGGTAATGGTATTTGCATGAAAAAAAGCCTGACATTATGAATCTGGGGCTGATGCAGAAATTCCTCAACTGCTGTCGGGTTAACCTTAAGGAAAAGGTCTGGTCCCAAACCTGGGAGACTTTAAGGAGTTGATTGTTATTTCAGAGAGAGAATGAGATCAAGTAATGAATCGGGTTAATCCTAGATCTCTTTGGACAGAGGTCCCAATCATACTTCCTGGGATCAAGGTTGTTTTGACATCTGTGAAACACATAATATGTGACTGGAACTGTACAGAAGCAAAGATCATTAGTTATGACTGATGCTCTGTAGTATGCTGTTACTAAGGGCGGTCTTTGTGTAGAAGGTGGTTGTTAAGATGTGCTCAAAGTGAAGTCATATTATTGGTAGCTCCCAGTCCCATCTGTCCCCCAAAGGGACAGTATGCTCTCCGACCTCCAGCACTGACTGACTCACCTCAACTTTTCCACTAACCTGGGGAATCACTTACCAGAGAGAACAGCATCCTGCTCTAGGCTAGATCTCAGTCAAAACACATAGGTAGGTTTCAACCAGAGCCATACATTAGCAGTTTATGGCACAGCATCCAACAAGCAGTCAATGATTGGCTTTATAACCACTGTCATCAATAAGCTATTATACATTCTTATCAATATTTATTAACAATTTTATTGGTGTTTTAGCAAATTATTGTAAACATCTCAAAGTACTCAATGTTCTCCTCTATCCCCCATGGAAAATACTCTGAACTTTTGGCTCCTGTGTTTCTGGCTTACATCCTCTCCCTCTTCAAATAGAACATTATCATTCCCAACAAAGCAGCAACAGGATAAATATAGCACTCTAAATAGCCTAGTGTGGTACTTCATTTTCATCTGTGGACGTCGGGTTGTGTCCTACAGCATACATGGTGTAGGATTTGCCTGGGGTTGTGCTATAGATCTGGACTGTTTTATGCATATTCGTGGTGGGCTCAACTGCGACATCTGTAGTAGATTCCAAGCATAATGCAGTTAATGTCATTGCTACTGCGTTAGAGCATAACAATGAGATGAAGCTGATGTGTTGGATTTCAGATGAAATATAACAGAGAAGCTCAGTATAATATGACATTATTACATGTTATTGATCAACTAGTCCTTTCTTTCTGAATATATATGATCGCTGCCTGGAAGACTGGACTGTTTATCTTGTGTAAAGGGCTCTGTGATCCTCTGACTTGGCTCATGCTTTATCGTTGATTGTGATGTAGTCAAACATGGAAATGCAGTATAACAAATCAGCTGTCTGTGACCTAGGTGAAGAAATCTTTCTAAGCCAAACCTTCATATCATAATCGCTACACACAGCCTACATCGTTGTCACCATATTAGCTAACGTCATAGTCAACATAGCTACTAGAACTAACATGTTAATAAACCTGCTACAATCATGCTGTACAGTCAGCAAGCAGTTTAGCAGTTACACCGGTGGGCCTTGTGGTAATAAATTCATAAAACCAAAAGTTTACCTTGACTTGGAAGCAGGGCCTAAAATTAACACCTGCCACGTCCCAATGCGGGTAGATTTAGGCATTGGCGGGTAAGATGTCTATTTCACCTATTAAAAAATGATTTAATCTATTTTAGAATAAGGCTGTAACATAATGTGGGGTAGGGGTCTGAATACTTTCCAAATGCACTGTATATCTTCAAATTCCTGAGACACCAATTTCCCAGTGTCCCATCAATATTCTCTTCATTCACACATCTCCATCGAGGTGTTTATGAGCTCCCAGTGTATGGAATCACATGTAATGCACCCTGTTTAGCGCACCAATGAGAAGAGAAAGCAGCCTTTTCTTCTTCTGTTTTAAAAAAAAGTAGTAAAACATGATAATGGGAACCGTCTGGAAAATGAATGGAGCAGTAATTTATGTCTTGGCTCCTGAGGAAAATGCACATAGAAATAGTCTGAGAAGCTATTAACATTACTCACTATGTTCCATGCTAAGAGTGAGTCTGTAAAGAGAGGTTGTGGTATTTATTTTGTTGGTGTAAGAAAATTGAGCCACCCCTGAGAACGTTGAGGGTTCATTTGAGCAGTCTCTCTGCTTGACTTTGTACAAGTCAATTACTGAAAGTTACCATGGCTTTCCATTGGTGTATTAAATCTACTGTGCGTTACTTTATTTTACTGTAATTTCACCATGGTTTTGCTCTGTGTTGCTTTGGTAGAGAAAGTACATGTTAGTGCAACTGTACTTTTTGTCTTCAACCACAAATTGCCATTTAACAAGTGATTGTCACATTGTACCATTCAGTCTGTTGTAGCCTATGGAATCTGAAATATGGAAGTATTACTGCCATCTAATCTATGCACCAGCCCTTTCCAATCTGAACCACTTCAAAAGTTGAAACATAGCATTCCAGAACCAGGAAGAAAAAACAGGCGTAGAAATACAAATCGTTCAGCCGTATGTAAAGCTGCCCTTCAGTTCAAAGGTAAACTAAAACAGAATAGGAGCGATTTTAAAATGCTCTTTCTCAGTGGAATCAGCAGGCAAACAATGCGTTAAATGGCATTGAGATGTGTCCAGTGTTGACTAATGTTCTGGTCTGTGGCTTTGATTGGTTCTCCATCCAGGAGAATAAGACTCACTCCTCACAGCACATTGTAATCCTTTCCTCAGTAGCCAGATGACATTGACTCACAGCACATGATGAATACCCTAAGCTTTCTGGAGACCCGCTCTCAGCAACAAAAAAACAACTGGAACGGAGGAAGAGAGGGGGAGGGAGGTAAAGGGAAAGGTCTGACAGCAGTCAGAACACAACATCAAAGAGCCAAAAACACACTGAAAGCACTTTTGGGAATCTTGACCTTGCACCTATTAGAAGTGTAATTTTTTTTATTTATAATAATCTAAACTCTGCATGGGTGAAAATGAGTTACTCAGGGGAAAGCCCAAGTTCATTTCAGTTGTTGGACAGTTTTCTGCTAAAAGTTTTGGCTGCCTACTCCAGTACTCTCACCAAATGTGATGATTTCAGTCCTAGGTAAAGGTAAGCTTCTGCTAATTAAGTTTCTATGAGATTATAGGGCCATGATTTTTGTCCTGGTCAGGTCACGCGGTCAGGAAAACTCCTAGCCTAGATATTATTCTGTCCTTTATAGTTTGATGTGGCTGCAAGCAGTCTGAAGGCATCAGTCTGAAGGCACTAACAGATGTGTATTGTGTTCCAGGGGAGCCGGGGCCACTACCGGTACCACTGGCAGAGCCACAATGTCAAGCAGAGTGGAGTGGACGACATGGTGCTCCTCTCCAAGATCAACGAGGACGCCATTGTGGACAACCTCAAGAAGAGATACATGGACGACTACATCTTTGTATCCTTCACATTCACACACCGGTGAAGAATGGCTAAGCCCTGCCATAGACACACTCCCACTGTTCCCAGAATAGCTGAGTGACCATTCACAGTGCTGTAATAACTCAGATTAATGATCTAGTGTTTGAGGCTCCAGACACTGGGCTACTCCCACCATGTATCGCCAGTGGCGAGGGGGAGACGGGCCTCTTTGCGCCCCTATCTGGACCCCTGACTTCAGCTTCCTTCTCCTCCAGGCTGGAATGGATCTTAATCAGGTTTACTCTGTTTTAATCTCACCATGCAGCAATGTGGAAAGAGGTTGGGGGGGAAGGGTTGCTGAGAAATGCACAGTGAATGTGAGCAGTGCAGCTACTTTCCTACAACAGTAATGGTTTTGTGTGGCTGTGCTGAGAGCATTCAGGGCCAGATCTGTAAATGCCCCAGGCCCGTAGGCCTATACAATCCCTAAGAAGAGTATTCAGCTTCACTCTTACAGACCTCAAGAATATATTGAGGTTTAAAGTTTTGTTCTTGTGCCCATATAATGTATCCAAGTAGTGTTGAAATGTTTGGGTCTCTGAATGACCCTTTTTATGGAAGATGTTGAAAGTTCTCGAAGGAGCTCATTAATTAAAACCTCATCTGTGTCCTGGCAGTCTTTAGGATTATAGAGTTGAGCGGATGTTAGCCGTTTTAGATTGAAAACTCTGAGTCAATCCTCTGATTGTGGTCAGAAAATAACATCAACACAGAGTGTTTCAGCCAGTGACGTACTGGGGCTGGGGTCACTGCAGGGCGCCCTCAATACTAGCTTTATGTGCCGGGAGCTGCTTTGGGCTACAGGGCCAAAACCTCACATCACTACACTGCTGGGCTGTTCACTCTGATGTGTGAACACTGTCTTTACAGGGCTTGGGTCCAATCACCACACACTCCAGTGCTACCACACAGATGCACATCGCAATGATGTCATGGGCTCAATTACTCACAGTTAGTCCCTCTTGGAGAAAAATGACCTATGTCAAGATTTATAAATATGTTCTGAAACTGCATTGTCTTAAAGAGTAAAATGAGTGGAGGGTTGTCATTGGTGCTCAATGCAGATGACTAGTGAGCTCTGGGAATTCTTAGTTGTTTTTTTTCCTTTGACTATGTGAGTCACTGGGACCTGAACGGTTGACATTACTGGTACATATGTTAGTATGACCCTTAACCTCTACAGACTTACATTGGCCCTGTTCTCATCTCTGTTAACCCGTTCAAGCAGATGCCATACTTTGGGGACAAGGAAGTGGAGATGTATCAGGGCGCGGTGAGCAGCCTTTTCTCTTTAGACAGGAGTATGAAAAATCAATGTATTCAACTTGTATCCTAATTGTTTGCACAACATCACCTCATACTTGGAAAAGTTAAGATAAGTCATGTTTTTAAGATGTTATCAGTAGAAAGAACAATGTTTTAAATGAACTGGGTTAGGTGTGGTTCAGATATCTTTTCCAGCAGCACCCCTCAGTTGGAGCAGATTTAGAAACTTGCCTTACCCATTGAAAAGGCCTGGCAATACCTTCAGTACAGCCTGTTCAAGTCGGTATTATTTAAAGTGTTCTTGGCTGGCCTACTGAAAGCTGCCTTGGCTGCCAAATCAGACGTTAACTATGCTTGATAAAAACAGTTAGCCCTCTAACTTTATTACTTCATTACGTGAATTACTCTTACTTCTTTACAGTCTTGCCTTTACAGTCAGTTTTCCACTTAGGACCACAAAAATGGACCCACCCAGTTTTTTAACGAGATATTCTTATATCATGATCTCTGTTGAACTCCCAGGCCCAGTATGAGAACCCTCCTCACATCTACGCCCTGGCAGACAACATGTACAGAAACATGATGATCGACAGGGAGAACCAGTGTGTCATCATCAGGTGAGTCAGCCTGCCTGCTTTTCTCGTTATTATGTCTCAGGCACCTCCCCTCCCTTTTTCAGAAAGGGTGACAACTGACAACCATAACAACAGAGCTGGTATGTGGGAAATGCCTGTGAATGCGGCAGAAGTCGGGAGGCAGAAGTCGGGAGGCAGAAGTCGGGAGGCAGAAGTCGGGAGGAAGGGAGGGATAGGAGGAGACTGCATGGTGACAGGTGGAATGTGATGATAATAGATGGGAAGGGAACCAACAGGATACACCACCTGACTGGGAGGAATGCTGCTGACTGACAGTGCCCTGCTCAGTCTGGGTTTTTCAACCAGTCTTAATCCACCCTCCTCATATCACAGCCTGCTGGGAAAGGCACACTGGGAAATACACCTTCTAAATATATGGCCTCAAGACTCTTTTCTTGTGGCAGCTGGTTGATTTTTAGAAACGTTTCTCAGGATGTAGAATGAAAACAAAACACAGCATCTATTTATGCATTAGCTTCCTGCTTTTATAAAACAGGAATTGCACCTGCATAGTACTTTGTTGCCCATGCATAAGTCCTCTCTTACGATACAGGAAGGGGAGGGACTGTTCCTCTGCTGTTATAGATTGAGAGCGGATGAGTAGTGACAATTAACACATTTGGGAGTATGCTGTATATTACACTCGGATACGGATTATTCGCCTCAGACAGAGAAAATGTTATGGACTCTTTGGCCATGCCCCAAATACAGCTTCCTTTCCTCTTTAGACCACTCAGCTGAAAATACTTGACATTTGAAAGCAATATGATTGAACCAAACCAAAGTCGGTCTTACCAAGCAGTGGTCAAGAAGGAAATGTAAAATGGCCTAACTGGCCATTAAAATGTGTTTGGTCACAGCCTGGATTCCTGGAAGCTAGTGGTAGTCCAGAGATCCTTCCCTAGTGTTGTGAAGCCTATAGTGGGTAACATGACTGTACAATGGGTTCCCATGGGAGGAGGCCTCCCAAGGGAAAAGTGTTGGGGCTTTATGTTGTGGGCCAGTCACCTGAGGCCCGGGGCCTGGACGGTTACTGTAGTGCTTACCTCATGGCGAATGGCCCCTGGTTCAGCACTTTCCTCCCGTTGTTTAGACAGCTGCCAGTACAGATTCCCACATAAAAGGAATGGAAGTGGATTTGTGATGCACCAGATCAGCAAACAAAGCCCTTCATGAAATTGCTGTCCAGGCAGTGTGGTCAGCACTGTACTGTGTTGGACCTTTTTCTTTCCCACTTATTAAAGAAGTCATTCAACATGACATGAGTCATCTGACGTGGTCAAGTGGTGTTGACTGGGATTTCTGTCAATGTCTTGACTTCACAGATTTTTCTGCACTCAAATTTTTGGGAGAGGAAAGCTAAGTTACAAAGGGCAATAAAGATGTAGAGTATTATTATAAAATAGTTAATACATTTTTTTTTTATCTATCTCCCTGAGTGGTTAAAACACAAATGATGCCATATGAAATATAGAAGTGCTTGCGCTTCTACAAACACTGACGCTGCAATATTTCAAATCCCATAGCACCATTTGTGTTGTGCAAAGTTTTTACCGTCCTTTTTTACCAAGGCTCTGGCCAGTAAGTTTACAGTTTTATCCCGCAAAGTGTGGCCTGAAATGTAGTGTCTAATGACACACTATATTCTACCCTCTGCTCATATAACAGTTTTCTTCTGCTTATTAGTTCTGTAGGGAAGTGTCTTTTCTCCCCCATTGATATGAAAGGCTTGGTAATGGGTCATTGTTTCCATGAAACAATGACATGGGAAATGGAGAATCCATCTAAGTTTTTTGTCACTGTTAATGGAAGGACCCTTCAGTTGCAGGAAATTATGCTATCTAACAAGTCGAAATGAAGCCAGACTTCAGTCACACCTCGTGTGTGTGTGTGTGTGTGTGTGTGTGTGTGTGTGTGTGTGTGTGTGTCATACAGTAGTGGCTTGGGAACACAATGTGCCTAATCATACAAATCTGCCGTAACTGGTATCCATCGTTCCAGATTATACTCGGCATGCATTCTGTTTCACTCATAGCTGATGTCTGTAATGATCACTTCAGGTGCTTTCTTTGTCAAGCTGAGCTGAGTGACATCAGTGAGCCCAGTGATTCAGCGCTGAATGTAGTACTTTACAGTCTGTAACGACATGACTCTCCTTCTGTCCTTGTTTGGCCAATAAATGGGAGAGGCAGTCAACAATGTGTTAAGCATCTACGTGCTGTGTAATTACAACAATGGGCGCACCCCTCAGGAGGGTAAAAATAGGATGTGATTCAAACTCCAGCCCCTAGCCTGCTCCAGCTGAAAAGAACATGCTCATAAGTCCACGTGTGCAGATGGGTTCTCTTAAGGGTGAAGGTCCTACAAATGCTTATTGGCAAAGATTAGAGGGAACATTGGATCACATTTGGTCGCTAGTCAGTGTACTGACTGTATTTTGAGTGCATTGTAGGGACCACTATAGCTAGAACTGTTATCGTTGTTTTGAATAGCTGTGTAACAAGCTAGACTGAATACTATAGAGGAGCAGAGTCCAGTATCGGCCTTAGTGAGATGAATAAGCATATAGAGTTGCTTTGATGACTTCTTATGGCTTCCTCTAACGGTCTGCAGCTGGGTCGTCTCAGAAGGGCATTACCGACATGACTCCCCTTCAAAAAATGAAATAAAAAAACAGACTCCTCTGTCATCCACTGCCAAACCACATATGTCTAAATAAGTATGACCCTGGTGAAGTGAGAGGACAGGAGGAAAAATACAAGGAGAGGTTGAGGAAAGAGAAGGAAGAAAAGAAACTGGGCAAATGTGACAAAACAGGATTAGTGTTAATAGCCCCTTCTAGGGTGGGAGGTTTACTGCTGAGATGAGTCTGATTTTGGTTGGCATAAACCACGGAGAAGGAGAGCTGAGTGAACATAGGAAGTGGAGTCTCAGTGGACAGGAAGTCAAGAGATGGTGTTTCACCTGGTCATTCTGGATGTTTGAAAAAAGTTGCTTTGAAGTAAAGGGTTTGGCTCAGTTGGGAAAATTCGAGGAAGAGCATTTTGACTGGCTCAACTTCTGTTCCTACATCGCACATTGAAGAGAAAAGAGCCGTGTGTCAAATTGAGAAATACCCTCCTTCAATAGTAGGCCACCTTCATGCTAATTGGGGATAAGAAGAGACAATAAAGCATCATTTTGGTAAACCCCTACTGACCCTCTTAAAACCAGGCTTAGAGGAGATTTTCATGGAGTGTTATTTAACATGCAACTGTCTGGTATCATAAATCTACAACTGCTTTTTCAGCTTCGCAGTTCAGTTAAATTTCCACAGAGAAAGTGTATACTCTCATTTACTTGTTATTTCCAGAACTGTGTGTTGCCAAGTGTGCTAAGAGGGACATCCTCTTGAATAGCAAGGCAGGCAGAGTAATTACAGCATCTGGTTACTGACAGCCTTTAACTAACAACGTGGGCATCCTTGAATTGTACATTGTGTTTCAGAGGACTGCCCTGTTATATGGACCATTCTGACCTCTCTACTCTGTGTTTCAGTGGAGAGAGTGGTGCAGGGAAGACTGTAGCAGCCAAATACATAATGGGCTACATCTCCAGAGTATCTGGAGGAGGACCCAAAGTGCAGGTGAGTCCAGAGAAGCTACTTCCATTTTACACCGTGAAACACAGCTCAACTACAGTTGTGAAAATGTAATTAATCTCAGACGATCACACATATCCACTGTCATTTACAATGTACCTTATGAGGTCAGTCCATCCTAATGACCGCTTGCTGTTTCCTGTCTAAACCTCCCTTTTCCGCACCACCCAAACCGTCTCCTGCCATCCCTCCCTCCTATCTCCCATTATCATTATCAGCCCATCCAACCCCCAAATACCCTCGTTCCCAACCCCCCAGCAGCCATCTGTCCCCCACACTACTCAGCAGATGTCCTGTCCACAAGCCACCCCGCTCCACCAGCCTCCCTGGTATTAATGGACCACTCAAAAGGGCTTTGAATTTCCAGTCTGTGTGAATATAAGCTGGATCACAAGATGTCATTTTTCTGTCTGATTAGTATAGTGCTTTTTCCACCCTGGAATTATTGTACTTTAGTCAAGGTTTCAAGTTCAAAGCTAATATTAGCTATCACGCACTCAGTCATGTGGAAAAGGGTATATGACTATTTACTCTACATTTTCCATGTACAGTCCATTCCGAAAATGTATTCAGAGAAAATGTTGTTACGTTACAGCCTTTTTCTGAAATAGATTAAATTGTCAGTTTTTTTCTCATCAATCTACATACAATACCCCATAATGACAAAGCAAAAACAGGTTTCTTGATTTTTTTTTTTCCCAAATGTATTACAAATAAAAAAACGGATTACATTTGCATAAGTATTCAGAACCTTTCCTCAGTACTTTGTTGAAGCACCTTTGACAGCGAGTATGACGCTACAAGCTTGGTACACCTGTTTTCGCTTGGGAGTTTCTCCCATTCTTCTCTGCAGATCCTCTAAAGCTCTGTCAAGTTGGAAGGGGAGCGTCGCTGCATGGCTATTTTCAGGTCTCTCCAGAGATGTTCGATCGGGCTCAGGCTGAGCCACTCAAGGACATTCAGAGACTTGTCCCGAAGGCACTGCTGCATTGTCTTGGCTGTGTACTTAGGGTCGTTGTCCTGTTGGAAGGTGAACCTTCGCCTTCAGTCTGAGGTCCTGAGCGCTCTGGAGCAGGTTTTCATCAAGGATCTCTCAGCACTTTGCTCCGTTAATCTTTCCCTCGACCCTGACTAGTCTCCCAGTCCCGGCTGCTGAAAAACATCTCCACAGCATGATGTTGCCACCACCATGCTTCACCGTAGGGATTGTAGTGGCCAGGTGATGAGCGATGCCTGGTTTCCTCCAGAAGTGACGCTTGGCATTCAGGCCAAAGAGTTCAATCTTGGTTTCATCAGACCAGAGAATCTTGTTTCTCATGGTCTGAGAGTCCTTTAGGTGCCTTTTACCAAACTCCAAGTGGGCTGTCGTGCTTTTTACTGAGGAGTGGCTTCCGTCTGGCCACTCTACCATAAAAGCCTGATTGGTGGAGTGCTGCAGAGATGGTTGTCCTTCTGTAAGGTTCTCCCATCTCCACAGAGGCGCTCTGGAGCTCTGTCAGATTGACCATCGAGTTCTTGGTCACCTCCCTGACCAAGGCCCTTCTCCCCTGGTAGCTCAGTTTGGCAGGGCGGCCAGCTCTGGGAAGAGTCTTGGTGGGTCCAAACTTCTTTCATTTAAGAATGATGGAGGTCACGGTGTTCTTGGAGCTTCAATGCTGCAGAATTTTTTTTAGGTAACCTTCCCCAGATCTGTCGCGTCTCGGAGCTCTACAGGCAATTATTTTGTGACCCCATGGCTTGGTTTTTGCTCTGACATGCACTGTCAACTGTGGGACCTTATATAGACAGGTGTGTCTTTCCAAATCATGTCCAATCATTTGAATTTACCACAGGTGGACTCCAAGTTGTAGAAACATCTCAAGGATGATCAGTGAAAACAGGATGCACTTGAACTCAATTTCGAGTCTCATAACAAAGGATCTGAATACTTATGTAAATAAGGTATTTCTGTTTTTTAATTTTGTAAATATTTCTAAAAACGTGTTTTCTCTTTGTCATTATGGGGTATTGTGTGTAGATTGATGGGGGGGATGATTTAAACCAGTTTAGAATAACGTAACAAAATGGGGAAAAAGTAAAGGGTTGTGAATACTTTTTGAATGTCCTGTACATGGTTCTGCATTGTTACTGGCTATGAGTCTTCTGTGCCTTGCATCTTTTAAATCATTTTAAGATGTATTGAAAAGTGTGCTTGTAACTTTTGTTGAAGAGTGTATTTAAAATAAATATGTGCGGTCTATGTAGTATATTACAGAAATTGCCCTTGGAATTTCTATTGTTTTATTGAATAATGTCTCCATTGTGTTGGAAACCCCCTACCTCTCTCAATACCCTTCCTGCCTAATTTGGTTTTGTCAATCCCTCTGTCCACATGTCTCATTCACATGGTCTCCCCAAGTCCTGTGTGCATGTGGTATGTATGTGTGTGTGTGTGTGGTGTAATGTTTTGTGAGTGACTGTCACTTCACTCCCCGTCTACTCAGACAGACAGACTGAACACTAGAGTTGTTGTATGTGATTATCATCACCCTGTATCGCTTTCTGACTGAAGAATGCATATCAGATTACCATGCCCCTGAATCATATGCATGCAAATCGATGTGAGTGACAGATATAGCATGTGTTTTTAAACTGGGAATTGTATGTGTTTTGAAGTCTCTCAGGTGGCTCTCACAGAGCATTTTGATTAGTTACATACAGCTGAAGTCGGAAGTTTACATACACTTTAGTCAAATACATTTAAACTCTGTTTTTCACAAATCCTGACATTTAATCCTAGTAAAATTTCCCTGTCTTAGGTCAGTTAGGATCACCACTTTATTTTAAGAATGTGAAATGTCAGAATAATAGTAGAGAGAATTATTTATTTCAGCTTTTATTTCTTTCATCACATTCCCTGTGGGTCAGAAGTTTACATACACTCAATTAGTGTTTGGTAGCTTTGCCTTTAAATTGTTTAACTTGGGTCAAACGTTTCAGGTAGCCTTCCACAAGCTTCCCACATTAAGTTGGGTGAATTTTGGCCCATTCCTTCTGACAGAGCTGGTGTAACTGAGTCAGGTTTGTATGCCTCCTTGCTCGCACATGCTTTTTCCGTTCTGCCCACAAATTTACTATGGGATTGAGGTCAGGGCTTTGTGATGGCCACTCCAATACCTTGACTTTGTTGTCCTTAAGCCATTTTGCCACAACTTTGGAAATATGCTTGGGGTTATTGTCCATTTGGAAGACCCATTTGCGACCAAGCTTTAACTTCCTGACTGATGTCTTGAGATGTTGCGTCAATATATTCACATAATTTTCCTTCCTCATGGTGCCATCTATTTTGTGAAGTGCACCAGTCCCGCCTGCAGCAAAGCACCCCCACAACATGGTGCTGCCACCCCCGTGCTTCACGGCTGGGATGGTGTTATTCGGCTTGCAAGCCTCCCCCTTTTTCCTCCAAACATAACAATGGTCATTATGGCCAAACAGTTCTATTTTTGTTTCATCAGACCAGAGGACATTTCTCCAAAAAGTACGATCTTTGTCCCCATGTGCAGTTGCAAACCAAAGTCTGGCTTTTCTTATGGCGGTTTTGGAGCAGTGGCTTCTTCCTTGCTGAGCGGCCTTTCAGGTTATGTCGATATAGGACTCATTTTACTGTGGATATAGATACTTTTGTACCCGTTTCCTCAAGCATCTTCACAAGATCCTTTGCTGTTCTGGGATTTATTTGCACTTTTTGCACCAAAGTACATTCATCTCTAGGAGACAGAACATGTCTCCTTCCTGAGCGGTTTGATGGCTGCATGGTCCCATGGTGTTTATACTTGCGTATTATTGTTTGTACAGATGAACGTGGTACCTTCAGGCGTTTGAAAATTGCTCCCAAGGATGAACCAGACTTGTGGAGGTCTACCATTTTGTGGAGGTCTTGGCTGATTTCTTTTGATTTTCCCATGAGGTCAAGCAAAGAGGCACTGAGTTTGAAGGCAGGCCTTGAAATACATCCACAGGTACACCTCCAATTGACTCAAATAATGTCAATTAGCCTATCAGAACCTTCTAAAGCCATGACATCCTTTTCTGGAATTTTCCAAGCTGTTTAAAGGCACAGTCAACTTAATGTATGTAAACTTCTGACCCACTGGAATTGTGATACAGTGAAATAATCTGTCTGTAAACAATTGTTGGAAAAATTACTTGTCATGCACAAAGTAGATGTCCTAACCAACTTGCCAAAACTATAGTTTGTTAACAAGACATTTGTGGAGTGGTTGAAAAATGAGTTTTAATGACCCCAACCAAAGTGTATGTAAACTTCCGACTTCAACTGTATGTACGGTTTAACTGAGCCCTGGGGTTAAGTACAAAAAGCTGTTACACTCGAACCGCCATGCCACTAAAGTTGTTTTTCTTCATAGAGGACAATAGTTCAGGGACGCCAAAGGATTCAAAGAAATGCTACCATTCCACATTGAATAATAGAGAGGTTAATAGTTCGGTCTCCACGACGCTGTGCTGATTTAAAACTCATGGGCTCCTGATATGCAGATGTCTCATGGGAAAGATAATGTGCTCCAGACGCTATGAGAGCGGAGCGACGTTGGAAAGTTCCAGAGACAGTGCATGTTGAACTGCCAGCAGGGATGTGGATCACTGCAGAGTGTAGTAGTGTCTCCCTACCCACCGTCTCTATACCCTACCTGTCAGTCACTAAAATGAGCCTACTGTCTGTCTGCTCCCTCACAGCACGTCAAAGACATCATCCTCCAGTCCAACCCCCTCCTGGAGGCCTTTGGGAACGCCAAGACAGTGAGGAACAACAACTCCAGCAGATTTGTAAGGGTCCCACATCTTTCCAAATCTCTCTTTTTGTTATTAGCGGAATGGGGGCGCCTAACATCATATGGTTGGCACTGTGTTCTGCCCTGGAATGATTTGAAGGTGCTTTGCGGATCGTTTCCGGAACCAAAGCAAACAAGGACATCCAGTGCAAATAGAGAAGAGAAAAAATGGAGATTAGTGAATTACAGTGTGCTCCTCCTTTTATAAGCTGTGTTACTGCCTTCTCCCGTCTCCCCTTGGCTGGGGCTGCTAGCCTCGTGTGGCCTGGTTAACCAGGGCTGTGGGGACACACTGTCCAGAAAGAGTGGGGCACTCCACTGCCAGTAAAGATGCACATAGAAAAAAAATACTATACTTTAAAGACAGCTTGGAAAGAGGTTTTAAAGGCAGACTTTAGTGCCCTCTAAAGCCAGTTTACCCACTTACAGCATTCACAACAGAGCCTAGTGTTAAGTATTGTATTCATGTTGACAGACAAGGCAGTATTGTCTCTGTTCTTAGTTTTCCTGGTTTAGTTTGGGGAAAGTAAATTAGGTTTGACTCATGGTCTGAGAAATGGTTGAGGAAATCTCCCTGTATGAATAGTGTCTCAGTGTCTCAGTGTCTCAGTGCACTCTGGGGCTTCAGACCGGCTGGGAATGGGATAGACATTACAGAGGACAGACCTGTCTGGAGGAAAGAAGGAGAGGGCGGGAGAGAGAGAGAAAGGGTTCAAGCCTTAGTACACACACACACCACTGGGCTGCAGGTGTGCACCCGAAGTACAACTCATGTGATGGTTGTTATTTCCTGCTCGGATAAGTCTGGGTTTTAGCTTTTGCAAGGCCTGCGCTGATACTAAAGCGCCACACTCTCCTCCTTCAGGGTAAATACTTTGAGATCCAGTTCAGCTCCGGCGGCGAGCCAGATGGAGGGAAAATCTCCAACTTCCTGTTGGAGAAATCGCGCGTCGTCATGAGGAATCCTGGAGAGAGGAGCTTCCATATATTCTATCAGGTGAGGGACTCCAGTAACAGGGTGTGTTTTTATCATTTTCCTGTTTAATAAGAGTGTTTATGCACATTTTAGAACTGGGGAAATGTGTACAGGAATTGTCTCGCAGTGTCCATGAGTGAAATTCAGCTTTCAGGTAACAAGTACACTCCGGTAAGACGAGGGAGGGCGGTCTGTGCATATTTGTAAACAACAGCTGGTGCACGAAATCTAAGGAAGTCTCTAGATTTTGCTCGCCTGAAGTAGAATATATTGTGAAAAATTGCAGGGCACACTACTTGCCTAGAGAGTTTTCAGCTATACTTTTTGTGGCTGTTTATTTACCACCACAGACAGATAATGGCATTAAGACCGCACACAGTCAGCTGTATAAGGAAATAAGCAAACAGGAAACCACTCACCCAGAGGCAGCACTCCTAGTGGCCGGAGACTTTAATGCAGGGAAACTTAAATCAGTTTTACCAAATTTCCATCAGCATGTTAAATGTGCAACCAGAGGGGAAAACATTCTAGATCACCTGTACTCCACACACAGAGACGCGTACAAAGCTGTCCCTCACCCTCCATTTGGTAAATCCGACCACAACTCTATCCTCCTGATTCCCGCTTACAAGCAAATATTTAAGCAGGAAGCACCAGTGACTCGGTCTATAAAAAAGTGGTCAGATGAAGCAGATGCTAAACTACAGGACTGTTTTGCTATCACAGACTGGAACATGTTCCGGGATTCTTACGATGGCATTGAGGAGCACACCACATCAGTCACCAGTTTTATCAATAATTGCATCGAGGACGTCGTCTCCACAGTGACTGTACGTACATACCCCAACCAGAAGCCATGGAATACAGGCAACATTCGCACTGAGCTAAAGGGTAGAGCTGCCGCTTTCAAGGTGCGGGACTTTAACCCGGAAGCTTATAAGAAATCCTGCTGTGCCCTTCGACGAACCATCAAACAGGCAAAGCGGCAATACAGGGCTAAGATTGAATCATACTACACCGGCTCCGATGCTTGTCTTATGTGGCAAGGCTTGAAAACTATTACGGACTACAAAGGGAAGCACAGCCGCGAGCTGCCCAGTGACACGATCCTACCAGATGAGCTAAATCACTTCTATGCTGGCTTCGAGGCAAGCAACACTGAGGCATGCATGAGAGCATCAGCTGTTCTGGACGACTGTGTGATCACGCTCTGCGTAGCCGACGTAAGACCTTTCAACAGGTCAACATACACAAGGCTGCGGGGCCAGACGGATTACCAGGATGTGTGCTCCAGGCATGTGCTGACCAACTGGCAGGTGTCTTCACTGACATTTTCAACATGTCCCTGATTGAGTCTGTAATACCAACATGTTTCAAGCAGACCACCATAGTCCCTGTGCCCAAGAACACAAAGGCAACCTGCCTAAATGACTACAGACCCGTAGCACTCACGTCCGTGGCCATGAAGTGCTTTGAAAGGTTGGTAATGGCTCACATCAACGCCATTATCCCAGAAACCCTAGACTCACCCCAATTTGCATACCGCCCAAACAGATCCACAGATGATCCAATCTCTATTGCACTCCACACTGCCCTTTCCCACCTGGACAAAAGGAACACTTGTGTTAGAATGCTATTCATTGACTACAGCTCAGCGTTCAACACCATAGTACCCTCAAAGCTCATCACTAAGCTAAGGATCCTGGGACTAAACACCTCCCTCTGCAACTGGATCCTGGACTTCCTGACTGGGCCGCCCCCTGGTGGTGAGGTTAGGTAGCAACACATCTGCCACGCTGATCCTCAACACTGGAGCTCCCCAGGGGTGCGTGCTCAGTCCCCTCCTGTACTCCCTGTTCACCCACGACTGCATGGCCAGGCATGACTCCAACACCATCCTTAATTTTTCAGACAACACAACAGTTGTAGGCCTGATCACCGACAACGACGAGACAACCTATAGGGAGGAGGTCAGAGACCTGGCTGGGTGGTGCCAGAAGAACAACCTATCCCTCAACGTAACCAAGACTAAGGAGATGATTGTGGACTACAGGAAAAGGAGGACCGAGCACGCCCCCATTCTCATCGACAGGGCTGTAGTGGAGCAAGTTGAGAGCTTCAAGTTCCTTGGTGTCCACATCAACAACAAACTAGAATGGTCCAAACGCACCAAGACAGTCGTGAAGAGGGCACAACAAAGCCTATTCCCCCTCTGGAAACTAAAAAGATTTGGCATGGGTCCTGAGATCCTCAAAAGGTTCTACAGCTACAACATCGAGAGCATCCTGACTGGTTGCATCACTGCCTGGTACGGAAATTGCTTGACCTCTGACCGCAAGGCACTACAGAGAGTAGTGCGTACGGCCCAGTACATCACTGGGGCAAAACTGCCTGCCATCCAGGACCTCTACACCAGGCGGTGTCAGAGGAAGGCCCTAAAAATTGTCAAAGACCCCAGCCCACCCCAGTCATAGACTGTTCTCTCTGCTACCGCATGGCCAAGTCTAGGACAAAAAGGCTTCTCAACAGTTTTTACCCCGAAGCCATAAGACTCCTGAACAGGTAATCAAATGGCTACCCGGACTATTTGCATTGTGTGCCCAACCCCTCTTTTTACGCTGCTGCTACTCTCTGTTTATCATATATGCATAGTCACTTTAACTATACATTCATGTACATACTACCTCAATTGGGCCGACCAACCAGTGCTCCTGCACATTGGCTAACCGGGCTATCTGCATTGGGTCCCACCCGCCAACCCCTCTTTTACGCTACTGCTACTCTCTGTTCATCATATATGCATAGTCACTTTAATCATAACTACATGTACATGCTACCTCAATCAGCTTGACTAACTGGTGTCTGTATGTAGCCTCGCTACTTTTATAGCCTCACTACTGTATATAGCCTGTCTTTTTACTGTTTTATTTCTTTACCTACCTATTGTTCACCTAATACCTTTTTTGCACTCTTGGTTAGAGCCTGTAAGTAAGGTCTACACCTGTTGTATTCAGTGCACGTGACAAATACACTTTGATTTGATGTGCTATTTGGCTCCTGAAAGCTGGTCGAGTTGTTCTCACTGTGTACCACTTGAGGTCTCTGGAAGAGAGGTGGCGGTCAAACTCCCATAATGCAACTTTCTTGACACGTGAAAGGAGAATAAAGCATATAACTCTAAATTGGGTGTAAAATGTGTGGTGCTATCACTTAATGAACATGTGCGTATGGTGCTGCCTGTCTAAAAGACTTCTGTCACGTAGAAATGTGAGGAAAGACAATGTGAGTTTACAGGTTGAAAGCTCCTGTAGACCTTTGAGTCTAGAATTACTGTATACAGGTTGTTACTTGACAGAAATGTAATCATCTAACACTGTCTTCTGTTTGTGCAGTTGATAGAGGGAGCCACTGGTGAACAGAAGAGCAGCCTTGGAATCACAAGCCTAGATTACTACAATTACCTCAATCAGTCTGGATCCTACAAAGTGGATGACATCAACGACAAAAGTGATTTTCAGGAAACTATGGTACGTTTACTTGGTGTCTTTCCATTGTTATTGTCCTCTCTCTCTCTCCCTCTGCCTTTCTTTCTCTTCTTCTCAGCCTCTCTTCCATTCTCCTCTGTTGTTTTCATTCTGTACCCTGTACGGCACCTGTTTTTGTTTTACCAGTGAAACCACAACAGGAGTAATTAGAGGACATGGTTTAGGTACCACAGCACACATTTTAATACTTACAGTGTCTTGCAAAAGTATTAGCCCTCCTTGCCACTTTTCCTATTTTGTTCCATTACAAACTGTAATTTAAATAGATTTTTATTTGGATTTCATGTAATGGACATACACAAAATAGTCCAAATTGGTGAAGTGAAATTTAAAAAAAAACTTGTTTCTAAAGAAAAAATGAAAGGAAAAAAAAGAGAAATGTATTCACCCCCTTTGCTATGAAGCCCCTAAACAAGATCTGGTGCAACCAATTACCTTCAGAAGTCACATAATTAGTTAGATTGCACACAGGTGGACTTTATTTAAGTGTCACATGATCTCAGTATATATACACCTGTTCTGAAAGGCCCCAGAGTCTGCAACGCCACTAAGCAAGGGGCACCACCACTAAGCAAGGGGCACCACCACTAAGCAAGGGGCACCACCACTAAGCAAGGGGCACCACCACTAAGCAAGGGGCACCACCACTAAGCAAGGGGCACCACCACTAAGCAAGGGGCACCACCACTAAGCAAGGGGCACCACCACTAAGCAAGGGGCACCACCACTAAGCAAGGGGCACCACCACTAAGCAAGGGGCACCACCACTAAGCAAGGGGCACCACCACTAAGCAAGGGGCACCACCACTAAGCAAGGGGCACCACCACTAAGCAAGGGGCACCACCACTAAGCAAGGGGCACCACCACTAAGCAAGGGGCACCACCACTAAGCAAGGGGCACCACCACTAAGCAAGGGGCACCACCACTAAGCAAGGGGCACCACCACTAAGCAAGGGGCACCACCACTAAGCAAGGGGCACCACCACTAAGCAAGGGGCACCATGAAGACCAAGGAGCTCTCCAAACAGGTCAGAGACAAAGTTGTGGAGAAGTACCGATCAAGGTTGGGTTATAAAAAATATCCAGAACTTTGAACATCCCACAGAGCACCATTAAATCCATTATTAAAAAATTGAAAGAATATGGAACCACAACAAACCTGCCAAGAGAGTGCCGCCCACCAAAACTCACGGACCAGGCAAGGAGGGCATTAATCAGAGAGGCAACAAAGAGACCTAAGATAACCCCGAAGGAGCTGCAAAGCTCCACAGTGGAGATTGGAGTATCTGTCCATAGGATCACTTTAAGCCGTACACTCCACAGAGCTGGGCTTTACGGAAGAGTGTCAAGAAAAAATCCATTGCTTAAAGAAAAAAATAAGCAAACACGTTTCGTGTTCGCCACAAAGCACGTGGGAGAATCTCCAAACATATGGAAGAAAGTACTCGGGTCAGATGAGACTAAAATGAGGCTTTTTGGCCATCAAGGAAAACGTTATGTCTGGTGCAAACCCAACACCTCTCATCACCCCGAGAATACCATCCCCACAGTGAAGCATGGTGGTGGCAGCATCATGCCGGGGGGGGGGATGTTTTTCATCGGCAGCTGACTGGGAAACTGGTCAGAATTGAAGGAATGATGGATGGTGCTAAATACAGGGAAATTCTTGAGGGAAACCTGTTTCAGTCTTCCAGAGATTTGAGACTGGGACGGAGGTTCACCTTCCAGCAGGACAATGACACTAAGCATACTGATAAAGCAACTCTCGAGTGGTTTAAGGGGAAACATTTAAATGTCTTGGAATGGCCTAGTCAAAGCCCAGACCTCCATCCAATTGAGAATCTGTGGTATGACTTAAAGATTGCTGTATACCAGCAGAACTCATCCAACTTGAAGGAGCTGGAGCAGTTTTTCCTTGAAGAATCGGCAAAAATCTCAGTGGCTAGATGTGCCAAGCTTATGGAGACATAAGTGACTTGCAGCTGTAATTGCTGCAAAAGGTGGCTCTACAAAGTATTGACTTTGGGGGGGTGAATAGTTATGCATCTTCAAAGTGGTAGGCATGTTGTGTAAATCAAATGATACAAACCCCCAAAAAATCTATTTTAATTCCAGGTTGTAAGGCAACAAAATAGGAGAAATGCCAAAGGGGTGAATACTTTTGCAAGCCACTGTAAACCTGCATTTCAACCCTGGGTTCATGTCTCCTGTTCGGTCTCTGTCCTCTACCAGCATGCCATGGAGGTGATTGGCATCTCAGGGGAGGACCGTGGCCTGGTGCTGCAGATCGTAGCCGGAGTCCTGCACCTTGGGAACATCAACTTCAGGGAAGCAGGGAACTACGCCGCAGTTGAGAGCGAGGAGTGTACGTACCAACCCATGTAACTTTGTTTATGTAGAGGGCTAGGTAGAGCTTGTTGCTTGCACCAATCCAGTTCTTTCACATCTGAGGGGAGTCAACAGGGTGTGGGAAGGGAGAAAGGGGTCAGACTCTCTCTGTGTCTCCAACCTCCAGACTGGCATGTCCCCCTAGCGTTCCTCTCCAGTGTCTTGGGCTGCCCTTTATGGGACGGGTTAGGCTAGGAAGCACATTTCTCAGCACGCTGCGCTGACTGTTTTCACTCCCTAAAGCTTCATTGTGTTAATGCAGGGCTGCAGCCAAGCTCCAGGCCACGCTGAATTACCAGAGAAAATAAAAAACTATTTTCAATGTCTGAGCAAATTACATCACAGACTAAAATTACTCAGAGAAATGCAGCCTCTTCCTGCCCCACTCCTACTCTCCCCCCACCCCTCTCTTCCCCTTCCTCCCTTCTTCTCTACTTCCTTGCCTGCCTCACAGCCACCCATCCAGGCTGAATTATGCTATGTAGCACCTCTGGTTAGCCAGGGTACAAAGCAGCGTTGTGTAGTCTCTGCGTTTCCTCTCCCCCCCTCTCCCCCCTATCTCACGTCCTGTCTGACTGCAATGTGTTTCACATATCAAGACCCCCGTTGCCCCATATAAAACCACACCAACACAAGTCGACAAACAGCTGCTCACACTCAGCCAAACAAATCCCTGCCTCAAATCCACTAGAAAAAACCCTCCCTTGTACTGTACATATAAACCTCTAACCATCCATCAGACCGGTATGGATCATTATTTTGGGTAAAGATGAACTGGCTGCTCGTCATTGATACTATCTATATCCTCTTTGAGGGAGAGTGCATTGGCAGGCTACAGTAGGAGATGCAGCATGGTCCTGAGGATAGACTTGGCCTGTGCTGTGGTATGGAGTACAGTCGGTCACACCCTCATTTCCCAAACGGGGGCTATTTGATCCGTCTGATGCATTCTCAGACACCGTCAGACCCAGAGACTGAGAGCAGTTTCCTTCTGGGGGAAGTGACTCAGTGTAATGAGGCAGGGAGGGGCTCTCAGGAGAGTCCTAATGGCCCTCCACATGCTCAGGCCTCTGCTAGGAGAACCCAGTTGTTGTGGCTATGGCAGGGAGGAGGGAGCATTTTTGTTGTTGAACCCTTTGTTTCATTGTATCCAACATATTCAGAATGTACTGGTGTTTTGTTTCATGAGGAGGGTGTGTGCCACACATCTGTAGAATGTCTCTTTCTTCATTCTCTCTTGTCTCTCTCTCTCTGCAGTCCTGGCCTTCCCTGCGTTTCTGCTGGGGATTGACCAGAAGCGGCTGAAGGAGAAGTTGACCAGCAGGAAGATGGACAGCAAGTGGGGCAGTTCCATGGAGTCCATCGATGTGACACTGAATGTGGAGCAGGCGTGTTACACACGGGACGCCCTGTCCAAGGCCCTGCACTCACGTGTTTTTGACTTCCTAGTAGAGGTATGAATGGACACTCCTTCTCCATGACCTGTTGACCTTTAGAATAATACCCGGTCCTCTCCCCTCTTAAATGGCTAAATGTAACAAAGCATTTTTTTCTGTTTCAGTCCATCAACAAAGCCATCGTGAAGGTTCATCAAGAGTTTAATATTGGCGTGTTGGATATCTATGGATTTGAAATATTCCAAGTAAGTTTTCTGTAGATTTGCCCTTTTATGTTTTGTGATTTACATATAGAAATCATAGCATAAGGTGATACATGGTCACTACATCTCAATAATCATAGTAAAGTTTGGGTAGTTAAACAGCTTAAAGATACAGGATCAGACTGATTTTGTAAAGTGTCCGGATTATGTCCCATCTCTTGATTGGGACAGCATTCTTTAATGGACTTTTCTAATCTGATTAGCTGTTTGTTTAGGTTGCATTATTGGGGGTCTCACTGATGCCCCCTGAAAAGGACTGGCCTTGATTAAATAATGAAACAGGACAGCTTCAGTGTCGTAGCGTGGCTACAGTCTCAAACCATGATGTACCTGTCCTCTGATACCTAACATGAGCTAATGTTAAGCTGTATGTTTAGATGGCATACAATTGTTATCTAAACAGTGGTTGGGTCCGTCCACAGTTCTTGTGTTTATAGACAGGCCTATTACTAACGAAGCACAGAGAAAATAAACCTCAGTGCTCAGAGGGCCTGAGAAGGGAAATATTGGGTTTCTTTAGATCAAACATTTGTCTCAGGTCCCAGGTCTATTGTGGTGTGAAGTATTGCATGGATGTTTTCCTCTATCCACGCCAGGCTGACTGGTAGATAACCTCACCTCATAAACAGGGCCCATTCAGGAAGCCCAGAGGAGTTCCCCAGCTCTCTGTGTCTGTACGGATGACTTCACTCTCATAGCCTCTCTGGTTTATCACTAATGCATCATCTCTTTCTGTGTAGAAAAATGGCTTTGAGCAGTTCTGCATCAACTTTGTAAATGAGAAACTGCAACAGATCTTCATTGAGCTCACGCTGAAAGCTGAGCAGGTAATGTTTTGGGCTTTTCAATCATTGTTCTCACACCTTTTCACCAGCAGAAGCTACTTGTCTCATGTTTAAGTGGAGAATCATCATCTGACCAATCACTCTCCTCCCCCCACTCTCTCTAGGAGGAGTATATACAAGAAGGCATCCGGTGGACTCCTATCGAATACTTTAACAACAAGATTGTCTGCGATCTCATTGAGAGCAAACTGGTAAGCAGAGTCCCCAGTGCCCACTATTAATTTAATGCACACCTTGAAGTCACACATAAATGGGATAACAGGAAACATTTGTGAAACTGCTTTAGATAGATCTGTAGTTTGTTATGCCTGTCGTCTAAATGCTCCAAATAAGAGCGAACACTCTGCCAATTGAGTTACAGTAGGGCCACTGAAGCCTCCCCACTCTTCCCATGACCGGCAGTCTAACATCCTCAAACGTGCCGACATGCCTCTTAATTTGATTTATCCGTCCCGCTGAGAGGCTTAATCCATGAAATCCACAACAAGGGCGACATTTAAACAAGCTGAGATCTGAGGCAGCCAAGCAGGGAGTCTGTGTCCAGTCTCTGACTCCTCTGTTTTAGACCAAGCCCAGTTGGCTACATCTGTGACTGTGGTAACTTTACCAGAGCTGCATTTCCACTAGTGACAAAAACCTGTGTTCTCTGTTTGTGACTTTGCCACAACTAAAGAGCCAGACACTGCAATGACTGTCACCAGTGAAGGCCACTGGCCACCGTGTCCATGGACACCGTGTGGAGCCAGATAGGGCAGCAGCTGTGTGTGTTGTGATGACATCATTCAGTGTGGGTGTGTGATGTTCTGGGATGCAACGCGGTAGCTAATTGTGAATTGGATCTGCTGTTATGCTTTGAGCTGGTGGAGTACACAACGAATACTGTAACCCGTGTTTATCACTTTAGTCTATCCCTGACATTGATGTATTTATGTGGAATTCAGAAAGAGTGTCTAGTGTGTGGAGAAAGTTGGCATTGTCAGTTATAATCAAGATGGTCATGGGGGATATGTTCATGTTTTAGATCTGATGTCGTGGCTGAGGTTATTCTCTGTGTTCATCTCTTTGGTTCTCCTCCCAGAACCCCCCTGGCATCATGAGTATCCTGGATGACGTGTGTGCCACCATGCACGCGGTGGGCGAGGGGGCAGACCAGACCATGCTGCAGAAGCTGAGGGTGGCCATCAACTCCCATGAACACTTCAACAGCTGGAACCAAGGCTTCATCATCCACCACTACGCTGGCAAGGTCTGCAACACTGCAGTATACCTTTTCTCTTCTCCTCTCCTTATCCCTCTCTCCTCTCATCTCTCCCCTATCTTTCTCTCATTCTGTCTTTCATACTGTTGTGCTCTTCTTCTCATGTCATCTCTTTCTCTTTTTCCAGTCCTTTTCTCACTCCTTCTCCATTTCTCTCACCCTTTCATTCTCATGGTGAATGATGTGTTTGGGTCTCAGTCTGGTACACATGCCACAAGTCCTAATGAACCATGTCATAATGGCTTGGAGGGGTCCTGCATCATCATGGCTTAGAACATTCCTACAGTACCACCCCAGACTATAGTGGCTATACCAATGATCTATACACACTCTATGTATATGAAGCTGTAGTTGGGAAGCAAGCTTAAAAATGTAACATTGGTGGTCTTGCAGAGAACCTGTCATCAATCGATTCTCTTTTGTCAATTAATTCTTTGTTGTTGTTCTTAACATTCTCTGTTAATTTTGATAGGGCACCTGGATTGAGCTGACGGTACTAACTGCTATCTGAATGGGTTAACTTTGTGCTGTGATTGTCACTAACCCTCTAACATCTCTCCTCCAGGTGTCCTACGACGCAGAGGGCTTCTGTGAGAGGAACCGTGACGTCCTCTTCAGTGACCTCATCGAGTTGATGCAAAGCAGCGAAATGTAAGTCACTTATGCAAGCATTAGAGAGCATATGCAGCTAGCTGTTCTTTCTGAGACCGGGCTGAGCATTTTGTTTAGAAGTCCACAAAGAGAGATCTTCTATTATGATGTATATGAATTGATGCATCTGAGACTTGCAGATTACTAGTGCAGCTGGAAAAGGCAGTTCAATAGGAGTGTGCAGGGCTGGAGGTGCTCTCCCCTCTCTTGGGGGTTTGCTCAGGACTTCTAAGGTCTGGCGAGTGTCTCACTGTCTCCCTAGGGAGCTACATTGAGGAGTAGACTCCCCTGACCGTCTTGTGCGCTCCTGGGCCTCCTTTGAGCCGCCAGTGGCCATCTGTGCAAACAGCCACCACAGCCTCTAAAGCCCTTTTGTGTGTAGCCTGCAGGGTGGGCCATGCGAAGACCCCAAAACCCCATTCAGATCCCAACCCCCACTCCCCACACACACACACTTATAGACACACAGACACAAATGTGTGGAGGGAAAGGAGCCTCATTCCTTAGCGCAGCAGGTCTGCTCAGAGAAGAAAGAAAATATCATTATAGTCAGCTGGACATTGTTAGCGTGCTGCTGGTCCATCTGCACACACAAAGTCCACTGATCCTCCCTTATGTCCACATGGCCTAGATTAAAAAGTTTAAGACCAGACAAATACTCATGCAGGGAAAGATGGTAGCTCTCATGTGTAAACGTTTGCACATTCTGTGTCCTGACAGTCCCTGTATTTGTTTTACATGACTAATATGTTTGTCAACAACAAATAAATAATTCCTTAAGCAGTAGATTTCTTGAACTTGAACCTTTGTTAGTTGTTATTTACAACGGGTTTATTTGAGGACTGCAAAATAAGCACTTTGAGCACTTCAAGTGATAAACAGAAAGGTTGAGATCAGAACTATTGAGAGGTTCTGGAATCCTGGCAACTATGTGCTACATTCTGACCAGCACACATCCATCATGGGTTTAGAGACCATGTTGTGAGTGAGGACATTCTGACTGTAGCATGATTAAAAGGAATGAGTATAAAGAAAATACCATATTTGCTGGTATAACTTTCCAGTCACAGTGCAATAAAAATGCACATTTCGAGGAAGTGAAAGTCACAGTTTGGCAGGAGAGCAGCTAAAAACCACAGTTATTCAAACTTCAGCTCAGTTCCCTGAAGCTAAACAACAATGTGAGCTGAGCCACTGGCAGCCAGCTCAGAGATTCCACAGACCTGAGTTTGCTGCTTCTAAGAAAACTCAGCTCAAGTGGAGAACAGTCTTAGCCTGGTCTTCTATATACGTTGTCTATCAGTCCTTATTACACCTGGTTCTCCTCTACAGAGCTTTCATCAGGGCCCTGTTTCCAGATAACCTCAACGCCGAAAAGAAAGGCCGGCCGACGACAGCGGGCAGTAAAATCAAGGTGTGTTGAGCTGCTGTGAGACGTGTGTTTGTACGCCGTACATCAGTGACATGGGTGTATCTATGGGCCACGCGCCTACCTGACCTTATCACTCTCTGTCAGGTGCAAATCCAGAGCATGCAGATGAAAAGCTCATTCACTCCAGTGTTGTTTTAGTGTCGTCTCTGTGTTCCAGTGATGACAGTTTTAATCAGGGACGTGGTGCCATGTCCTCTAACACCCATCAGTATCTCTCAAGCACAAAGATACCACCTTGTAGTCAGTCGCGTCAGTGCTGTGTCCCTGAACACTACAGCTTGGAGTACAAACAGTTATTCAGCAACAACATGTCGATACAGTTTATATGTTTTAACCACAAACTATTCTTCATCCTCTCCCTCCTCCTCTTCTTCCTCCTACTTCTCCGTTCAGAAACAAGCGAATGACCTGGTCCAGACGCTGATGAAGTGCACCCCTCACTACATCCGCTGCATCAAACCCAACGAGACCAAGAAGCCCAAGGACTGGGAGGAGAGCCGGTGAGTGTCTGAACACTGAAATGTCAGGGAACTGCAAAACACAGTCTTTGAGATGTGTGTGAAATAATTTACAGTCTGTTCTGGAGATTGTCAATTGATATTGAGCAGGATATCACATTACTCAACTCAATGTTGTTAGGTCTGCTTGGTGAATCACTCACTGGTATTGTATTTCCCTGTTCTGGCCTCTTTAAGACTGTGTGATGGAGGAAGTCTCTGAGACACTCTTACTCTGACTCCCTCTGTTTTTCCTTCCCGCTCTTTCTTCCCTGGCTGGGTACGAGATGTACTGATGCAGGGTGCTGTGTTGTTGGGGCCTAATGGTCTTCCTGTTGTGAGCAGCAGTGAGCTGGGCTCAGGCTCAGGTCGGGCCGGCCTAATTAGCACCAGAACTGCTGTTTTCACAGGAAGCCTGGGTGCATTCTTTAGTTCCTTACAGTATCCTTAGTGTTGGAACATATCAATTATGTTATAGCCCCACCGTTAGGTTCAACATAAATCTAAATAGATCAATTCTATTTTATCTTAGAAATGGAGGTAGATGCTGATAGATGAACGTCTTCACTGCTATATCTTTGTGGTGAAGGGTTGGTTGAAGCATCTGACCAACCTTCTTCATACATCCCAGCCAGACTGACCCTGTATTCCCCTCTCTTCTTTCTTCAGGGTAAAGCACCAAGTGGAGTACCTGGGCCTGAAGGAGAACATCAGGGTGAGGCGTGCTGGCTATGCCTACCGCAGAGTCTTCAGGAAGTTCCTCAACAGGTAAGGCCCTTCCTTATGGGGAGAGTGGCATAAAGGAATGAATGAATTCTACACTTTAAGTGTAAATCTAATTTTAATGGTCACATACACGTGTTTAGCAGATGTTACTGCAGGTGTAGCGAAATGCTTGTGCTTCTAGTTTCGACAGTGCAGCAATATCTAGAAAGTAATATCTAACAATTCCATAACATATACCCAATACACACAAATCTAAGTAAAGGAATGAAACTAAGAATATATATACTCAACAAAAAAAGAAACGTCCCTTTGTCAGGACCCTGTCTTTCAAAGATTATTTGTAAAAATCCAAATAACTTCACAGATCTTCATTGTAAAGGGTTTAAACACTGTTTCGCATGCTTGTTCAATGAACCATAAACAATTAATGAACATGCACCTGTGGAACGGTCGCTAAGACACTAACAGCTTACAGACGGTAGGCAATTAAGGTCACAGTAATGAAAACTTAGGACACTAAAGAGGCCGTTCTACTGACTCTGAAAAACACCAAAAGAAAGATGACCAGGGTCCCTGCTCATCTGCGTGAACTTGCCTTAGGCATGCTGCAAGGAGGCATGAGGACTGCAGATGTACTGTGAGACGCCTAAGACAGCGCTACAGGGAGACAGGATGGACAGCTGACTGTCCTCGCAGTGGCAGACCACGTGTAACAACACCTGCACAGGATCGGTACATCTGAACATCACACCTGCGGGACAGGTACAGGATGGCAACAACAACTGCCTGAGTTACACCAGGAACGCACAATCACTCCATCAGTGCTCAGTCTGTCCGCAAAAGGCTGAGAGAGGCTGGACTGAGGGCTTGTAGGCCTGTTGTAAGTCAAGTCCTCACCAGAAATCACTGGCAACAACGTCGCCTATGGGCACAAACCCACCGTCGCTGGACCAGGCAGGACTGTCATTAAGTACTCTCGACTGATGAGTTGCGGTTTTGTCTCACCAGGGGTGATGGTCGGATTCGCGTTTATCGTCGAAGGAATGAGCGTTACACCGAGGCCTGTGCTCTGGAGCGGGATCGATTTGGAGGTGGAGGGTCCGTCATGGTCTGGGTCGGTGTGTCACAGCATCATCGGACTGAGCTTGTTGTCATTGCAAGCAATCTCAACGCTGTGCGTTACAGGGAAGACCTCCTCCTCCCTCATGTGGTACCCTTCCTGCAGACTCATCCTGACATGACCCTCCAGCATGACAATGCCACTGCTCGTTCTGTGCGTGATTTTCTGCAAGACAGGAATGTCAGTGTTCTGCCATGGCCAGCGAAGAGCCCGGATCTCACGTCTGGGACCTGTTGGATCGGAGGGTGAGGGCTAAGGCTAGGCCCCCCCCCCCCCCCAGAAATGTCCAGGAACTTGCAGGTGCCTTGGTGGAGTGGGGTAACATCTCACAGCAAGAACTGGCAAATCTGGTGCAGCCCATGAGAAGGAGATGCACTGCAGTAATTAATGCAGCTGGTGGCAACACCAGATACTGACTGTAACTTTAGATTTTGACCCCCCCCCCCCCCTTTGTTCAGGGACACATTATTCAATTTCTGTTAGTCACATGTCTGTGGAACTTGTTCAGTTTATGTCTCGGTTGTTGAATCTTATGTTCATACAAATATTTACACATGTTAAGTTTGTTGAAAATAAACGCAGTTGACAGTGAGGGGACATTTCTTTTTCTGCTGAGTTTAAATGTACAGTTGAAGTCGGAAGTCTACATGCACTTAGGTTGGAGTCATTTAAAACTCGTTTTTCAACCACTCCACAAATTTCTTGTTAACAAACTATAGTTTTGGCAAGTCGGTTAGGACATCTACTTTGTGCATGACAAGTAATTTTTCCAACAATTGTTTATAGACAGATTATTTCACTTATAATTCACTGTATCACAATTCCAGTGGGTTAGAAGTTTACATACACTAAGTTGACTGTGCCTTTAAACAGCTTGGAAAATTCCAGAAATTGTCATGGCTTTAGAAGCTTCTGATAGGCTAATTGACATAATTTGAGTCAATTGGAGGTGTACCTGTGGATGTATTTTAAGGCCTACCTTCAAACTCAGTGCCTCTTTGTTTGACATCATGGGAAAATCAAAAGAAATTAGCCAAGACTTCAGAAAAAAAATTGTAGATCTCCAGAAGTATGGTTCATCCTTGAGAGCCATTTCCAAATGCCTGAAGGTACCATGTTCATCTGTACAAACAATTGTACACAAATATAAACACCATGGGACCACGCAGCCGTCATACCGCTCAGGAAGAAGACGCATTCTGTCTCCTAAAGATGAACGTACTTTGGTGCGAAAAGTGCAAATCAATCCCAAAACAGCAGCAAAGGACCTTGTGAAGATGCTGGAGGAAACGGGTACAAAAGTATCTATATCCACAGTAAAATGAGTCCTATATCGACATAACCTGAAAGGCCGCTCAGCAAGGAAGAAGCCACTGCTCCAAAACCGCCATAAAAAAAGCCAGACTACAGTTTGCAACTGCACATGAGGACAAAGATCGTACTATTTGGAGAAATGTCCTCTGGTCTGATGAAACAAAAATAGAACTGTTTGGCCATAATGACCATTGTTATGTTTGAAGGAAAAAGGGGGAGGCGTGCAAGCCGAAGAACACCATCCCAACCGTGAAGCACAGGGGTGGCAGCATCATGTTGTGCGAGTGGTTTGATGCAGGAGGGACTGGTGCACTTCTCAAAATAGATGGCATCATGAGGAAGGAAAATGATGTGGATATTTTGAAGCAACATCTCAAGACATCAGCCAGGAAGTTAAAGCTTGGTCGCAAATGGGTCTTCCAAATGGACAATGACCCCAAGCATACTTTGTGGCAAAATGGCTTAAGGACAATAAAGTCAAGGTATTGGAGTACAAACCTGACTCGGTTACACCAGCTCTGTGAGGAGGAATCGTCTGACCCACTGGGAATGTGATGAAAGAAATAAACGCTGAAATAAATCATTCTCTCTACTATTATTCTGACATTTCACATTCTGAAAATAAAGTGGTGATCCTAACTGACCTAAGGCAGGGAATTTTTACTATGATTAAATGTCAGGGATCGTGAAAAACTGAGTTTAAATGTCTTTGGCTAAGGTGTATGTAAACTTCCGACTTCAACTGTATGAGTCTTTTTCGTGTGACACTATCTGCCCTGCCCTCCCAGAATAAGGACAGAGGTTGGTTTTGTCCCTATCCCAGTCAGCAGCATAGTGTAGGGCGGTCTCTCTCTCATCTCTCTCAGGAAAAGGACACAGGGTCGGCATTTGCAGGCAATCGGGAAGTGCTCACTTTGCTAATGTTAGTGTTGGCAGGTTCGAAGGAACAGGCTGTGGGGTGTGCTGAGCCTGCTGATGAGAACCACTGCTATAGAACACAGGGAGAACTCAGGGCTTCTGTTGTCGGATTTATACACATACTGTGTAAGAGTCATCGTGAAAAAGCACTGCTGAGTTTAGAGTTTGGTTACTGTATTGTTAGACTTGTGGTGAATGTATTTTCTTAATGCGCCCCAGACCTCTTTCTTCTCCCTTGCATCATATAGGACAAGGATAGCAATAGTATACGCTTAATCTCTCGCAAATGCTGCAACAACAACGTCCACATTTTCTAAATGAGGGTTTAGTTGTGGATTTTTCTCTCAATCTTTCTCTTCATCTAATTATCTCTCTCTCCCTCATTATGTTCCTCAGGTATGCCATCCTGACTAAGGAGTCGTGGCCTACATGGCGTGGAGATGAGAAACAGGGTGTTCTTCATCTCCTACGTGCAGTCAACATGGACCAGGACCAGTTCCAGCTTGGATGCACAAAGGTCTTCATCAAAGCACCTGAGTCTGTAAGACCACCCCTCTCTGACCTGCCTACATATAGTTAGACCATTCCTCTCTCTGACCTGCCTACATACAGTTAGATTACTCCTCTCTCTGACCTGCCTACATACAGTTAAACCACTCCTCTCTGACCTGCCTACATATAGTTAGACCACCCCTCTCTGACCTGCCTACATACAGTTAGATTACTCCTCTCTCTGACCTGCCTACATATAGTTAGACCACCCCTCTCTGACCTGCCTACATATAGTTAAACCACTCCTCTCTCTGACCTGCCTACATACAGTTAAACCACTCCTCTCTCTGACCTGCCTACATATAGTTAAACCACTCCTCTCTCTGACCTGCCTACATGCAGTTAAACCACTCCTCTCTCTGACCTGCCTACATATAGTTAGACCACCCCTCTCTCTGACCTGCCTACATACAGTTAAACCACTCCTCTCTCTGACCTGCCTACATGCAGTTAGATTACTCCTCTCTCTGACCTGCCTACATGCAGTTAGATTACTCCTCTCTCTGACCTGCCTACATATAGTTAAACCACTCCTCTCTCTGACCTGCCTACATGCAGTTAGATTACTCCTCTCTCTGACCTGCCTACATATAGTTAAACCACTCCTCTCTCTGACCTGCCTACATAGTTAAACCGCTCCTCTCTGACCTGCCAACATACAGGGAATATGTACAGTGAATATGTACTGTAAACTGGCCTCTTCCAGTAAGTATACCCATTCAAGTAACCCATTCCATGAAACTGTACCACCAACCTGCCTTCGTCCAATGAAAATACCACCTACCTAACTTTCTTCTAATAGGTTAGAACAGGTGTAGAATTAGACCTCTCATAGGCTACAGGCTGCCATGGTGTTGTTGACATGTGCGTTGGCATGCAATAATTCTGTTGTCAGGGAGAGAAATCCAAGACTCAAGAGTTTTTAGACTGAACACCATAAAAGGTAGTAGTATGCAGGAACATGTCAGTATATCTGTGATTGGGGAGCAGGAAGGAGCGGGTTAGACACAGCTCTTGTGTCCACGTCAGAGCTGTTGAGTCAACACTACACTGGAACTCATACACAAGTGCGAGTCTGTGGTCAAGGGGGTGGTGGGACATTGGAGGGTGTTTTTTCCACCGTAACTGCACTTTTTCCCACTGCTACAATGAAAGCTGTGATTGTGGCTAGCCCTTGAGATCACTTATTGACATCTGTACACACATGCGTGAAGATACATTACATTACATTACATTACATTACATTACATTACATAGTCCTGAATCAGGCCTTGTGTGATTTCAGCAGCAGACTGCCAAGTTCCCCCTCCCCCCTCATTGCCCTACTGAGGTGTGCTTATGAAACACAAATATCACACAGGGGCGGACCCTGCGATTACCCAGCTGCCAGGCTTCTCAAAACAAACCTCCCTCTGATAAGACGCTGACACAAAGTCATTAGTTCATGGCAAAAGCATTTTTTTTTCTCTTCATACAATTAGATGACATAGTTTGAGTCCAGGCCAAGAGTAGAATCACTCTCTCTTCAGAGTAGACTGTCTCACAAGGTGCTAATGGATAACCCTGTGAGACACTGTCAGAGGTGTCACACTGTCAGGTGCTGCTCAGAGTTAAAGGTCTGGATGGCTTAAACACACTCCCAGCCCAGGTTAAACACCGGCTCCACATTCTCTTTAACAGTCATCTCCTTCCTTTCATAGTCATTTTTATCCTCACTATTGTTTTTTTCCCTTTTTTTGTTTTACATGTATAAAGCAGTCTTTATTTTTATAAATCAATCATACTTTATATTCTATTATGAACATACTACTCATACTTGTTTTTATTACTCTTTTCTTATACAATTTGTGATTGTTATTGTTATTTTACTGCATTGTTGAGCGTTAACAAGCAGGCATTTCATTGGATCGTGTGCATGTGACCAATAAACTTCGATTTGATTTGACATTCGGATCTAGTTTGAATTTGTTTAGTAACTATAGGGTAAATTGATAGGACAAGACCGAGCCTGTGTGGCCTGTGCCAGGGGTGTGGCAGTGCCAGGGCTGCATTGGGCGCGTGTGAGTGGGCATGATGTTTAGTCTGGGACAGGGCAGGGGGAGATTTGATGCTGGGTGTCTGGGGAGCCATCAGGAAATGAGAGGGAGGGAGCAGAGCCAGGGTGGGCTTAGGACTTGATGGCCCACCCACCCATAGTACTGTTACTACTGTATATGGGTCTGGACATTGGAGAAAATAGTGTATTAGGCAAGGCTCCTTTCAATGGATGGCTTATCTATCCATAACCCATTTAGTCAGTGTTTTCGCTTTGGAGAGAACATTATAGTGTTATGCTATTATATACTCATAGGAATCTGAAAAAACCTGACAACTTGGAATTGTTTGTCTATTCAGATTTCTTCAAGTATTAACAGTATGTCTGTTCAGTCATCCCTGTCATTGTATTTGGGTGTGTCTACTAATATATGAGGTATGCCCAGTATGTTTTGCTGTCACAGGTTGTTCAGGTATAAATGTTTTCATATCTGTGCCTCTTTCTACAGCTCTTCCTGTTGGAGGAGACGAGGGACCGTAAGTTTGACAGCCACGCCAGGGCCATCCAGAAAGCCTGGCGCAAGTATGTGGCCCGCAAGAAGTACGTTCAGATGAGGGAGGAAGGTGAGTGACGATCACTTTTTGAAAAAAACGAACTAGTCTAATCATCATGACTAATATTCAAACTTAGATTTTAAACAGTGTCAAGGTTCTGGTCTAATGCTTCTAAAAATGAACTGAATTGAGACTGCATGTATGCATTCTTGTCTGACTGCCTGTCCCTGTGTGTCCATCCCCAGCCTCTGACCTGCTGGTGAACAGGAAGGAGAGGAGGAGACACAGCCTCAACAGGAACTTTGTGGGGGACTACCTCGGTATGGACGACAGGCCTGAGCTACGACAGTTCCTGGCCAAGAGGGAAAAGATTGACTTCGCTGACAAAGTCACAAAATACGACCGTCGCTTCAAAGTAGGTGTCTTGAACAGCAGAATTCTCTGTTTGTTTGTTTCTGATATTGTTAGTCCAATGACCATTTGTCTCCTCTCTGTCCCTATGTGTTTCCAGGGCATTAAGAGAGACTTGATCCTGACCCCGAAGTGTATGTACCTGATTGGGAGAGAAAAAGTGAAGCAGGGCCCTGAGAAAGGTCAGGTGACCGAGGTGCTGAAGAGGCGGATTGATGTGGAGAAGATCCTGGCTGTGTCTCTCAGGTAAGACCCAGATATTATGACCCAGGTCCTAGGCGCCAGGAGGGGCTGGCAGGGTCTGCTTAGCCCCATACTGACTGTTTAGTGTTTATTCCCCTTAGGCAGTAAGAACACACAGGACCAGCAGACTCAAGGCCTCGCAAAGTCAGCTAGTTAAAGTGTAACTGTTTTCACCAGCGGTCACAAATAGATAGTTGCACAATGTACTGTACATAGAGACTATTGGTCTTGTCAGTGACGTCATCCAAACGGTTGTACATTCATGGTATCCGGGTTTCGGTATTTTCAAGTACAAACGATACTATTCACTGGGTCTCAGTAGGAAAGTTGATAAACAGCTCAGGAATCAGCCCCCCATTACACATGAGATTGTTCTGTCAGCTCACAGAAACCCACCATGTTAAGCTACAGCTAGCTGCAGAAATGTAAAAGCTACAAAGTCTGGATGTACGATCACTCAAGTCCCCATGTTCCTTTACATGTCACACATGGGGTATTACAAACATGGAAGAGATTCAAACCTCTTGTATATGTCTGCTCTTGTGGGTGTGTAAAGGCTATATGAATACATGTTCTCAACACAACTACAAAGTACGCTTCAGAGTAATTATTTTATTCTACCTTTATTTTACCAGGCAGGTCAATTAAGAGCAAATTCTTATTTACAATGACGGCCATTTTGTTTTGTTGAAGTCACCAGTGAAGACAAATAATACTGACAGCATCAGCCCAGAGGTCAGGTCAATTATTACGACCCACATTACTCTGTGACCCACTAAGCTCGACATTTGCATATAACCAGCGAGGGGGGAAAAAGGAAAAAAAACTTGACTGGTCAAAGCCGTGTTGAACACTCAACTAGATTATGAGTGTAACTATGGGACTTGTATGATCATATAGCTTGTTGAATGTTGCACATGAATTGGATGGGGCTTTGTTTTTGGTGGGGACATTATAGAAGACTTTGTAGAGGCTTTTGAGTCTGTGTGAGTGATTGTGGGGTTGTGGGTAATATGAACCAGGTGGTGCTTGGAGGGAAAGCAGGCATTGTAAAAAGCTCATTGGGGGGAAACAGTGCATCGCTGTGTGAGTTGCAGGAACAGGTTTCCCTCTCTCCTTAGTTACCTGCTGCTTTGTCTCTCGCTGGTTATATGCAAATTTCAAGCTTAGTGGGTCATGAAGTAATGCGGGTCATAATAATTTAGCTAACCTGACCTCTGGGCTGATGCTGTCAGTATTATTTGTCTTTGCTGGTGACTTCAACAAAACAAATGGCTGGCATTGTAAATAATTTGTTCTTAATTGACCTGCCTGGTAAAATAAAATAATTCATCTGGGCCTTTTACATGCAAATGTACTATATTTACCTGACGATAGAATCTGTGTTATGACGATAGAATTGAATGTCGAATTCACAATCACTCTCCTCCAACATATCAGTTCAAACTTCAAATCAAACTTTATTCATATCTGTCACATTACAGTGCATGTCACAAAGTTTCTCCCCAGTCCCAACTGATTGGTCTGTCCCTGTCCCTCAGCACGATGCAGGACGACCTGCTGATCCTGCATGAGCAGGAGTATGACAGCCTGCTGGAGTGCACCTTTAAGACCGAGTTCATCAGCCTGCTGGCCCGCAGGTTCGAGGAGAGGACCCAGAGGAAGCTGCCGCTCAAGTTTGGCACCACGTACGTGCTGTAAACACAAACATGCATTTAAACAGACAGTGTTATATATCGGTGGAGCGAATGTAGACAAAGCTTTGGTCAACATGATTTACAATACTCTAGGGTAGTTCTGGAAATACTACATTTGATTTGGTACTGAGATAACGGATTACATTTCTCTGGCAGTTTCCAGTGGATGGTTTGAGTCAGTGGTTGTAAGGGAGATCTCTCTGCTCTGTCTCTCAGACTGGAGCTGAAGCTGAAGAAGGAGAACTGGGGTTTCCTGAGTGGAGGCGGCTCCAGGCAGGTGATGTTTGTCCAGGGCCAGGGGGACGTGGCTGTCACAAAGCCCTCCAGTAAGACGCTGCAGGTCAGCATTGGAGCCGGGCTGTCCAAGAACACACGTGAGTATTACAGGAGTAGTGTGTACCATCCCTCCACATCAGGATTCAATAGACATGGTGTTTTCTTAGTGTTGTCTGAAACATGCTGTTTACTGACTTAGTCCCCTTTGTAGGTCCCACCAAGAAAAGCTTCACTCAGAGTCGCTCCAACGTGTCCAGAACCCATCAGAACACTCCCACACGGGCTGCCCCTGGGCCTCCAGGTAGAATAATCATTAGCTGGTGTAGGCCTTCACCCCTGTACATAATAAAGCAGTTAGCAACACTTGATGACAACCATCTTCCTCTTTGTCACAGTTGCCCATCAGAATGGTGGTCCGAAAAACACCAACCACATAGCCAATCAGAGGAACGCCTCACAGTATTCCAATCAGAGGCTTCCGTCAACAGGCAATGGGTCCCGCCCCTTCCTGCCCAACAACGTCATTCTGAAGGAGAGAGGCAGCAGCCATCCTAAGCCCAACCAGCCAAACCTGGATTGTCTGAAGGTCCCTGACCAGGGGGCGGCAGGGTGAGTACTGGCAGCAATAACCCTGATTACCTCCCAATACAGAGCCCTTAGAACTGATAACTATAATGACTTACTATACAGGTACGTTTGCTCTTACATAAACATGTAAATACTGAGGATGAGTATGCTGTGAAACATGGTGCAGTGCTGTTTGTGTGTGAGCCCACGCACACACACGTGTCCTGCTGTAACTTGGATGATGTATTCCTTTTTAGTAACGGAGGCGCCCGGACAGCTTCGAATGGAGGAATGTGAGTCTGAGTGTTTGCGGTGTGTTGGGTGATGGTTCAGGCCTTAGCCAAGCCAGGCGCAGCTCACTGGCATGATGTGTATCTCTCCTGTAGCTAGATGCTCTCCTTCTTGCTTGTAGACATCTCTCTAACAGCTGATGTTGAATCAGAAGAAGGCAAAACCTATCATCTGATTGGACGAAACTACAGAACAAAGTCTGAGCCCAGTAACATGCTATCAATCATTCTGTTGTTGAAGAGTAATTTTGCTCCAGAATTATACCTTCAAAGGCATGATATGGATTCCTGATATGGAATCTATTCTCATATAATATCGCTAGATCCCACTGCTTGCAAATTACTGGGCTTACTTTTTTCTCCCAGAATTGGGTCTGGTGTCAGCTAACACGGAAAACCTTGATTGGGTACGTCTCAATGGTTTTGAGATATCCTGGATACAAATCTTGGGGAAGCAAGATATAACTTTTTTTATTAGTGATTAATTTGGTGTGATAGTTTGCTTATTGGTTGACTTCGTGAAGGGGTTGTGTGTGTATTTTTCATCTCTAGCCTTCTCAAGTTAATTAATTGTATTTACAAACTACTTTCCAGTGTTTTACACCCCATAATACCATGTGGTGATTTCCAATGAGACTTACCCCCACACCATGGGGTTACCAGTGTGTTATGCTAATGTAAGCTCTAATGTTGTGTTTCCACAATAACAAGTCTTTAGTATGACACTAAAGACTTGTGGTGCGCATAATCAACCACCTCTGCGAGAAGGTGTTAAAGTTCACTGTTAGCCATTGTTATGTACCAGCTGAAAAGTACCCAGGGCCTTGCCTTGGCTCCAATGCAGAGCAGGTCCACCGGAGCCATGGGTGCCGGCCTGCGTAGATGGAAACAGAAAAGTCTGAGCCTTCTGGGTAAAACACTGGGATAAATCCTAATTAGAATGGCATCAATAGTGTTGTACTGAGACAAATCTATGGGATGGCTCGCCATCTTGTGGTAAAACTGTGCATATCAACTTCTATTTAGTCAGGTGTCTTTGAAAGAAACAATGGAGTAAGCACAAACCAATACTAACTACCACACAAACTCACATGGTATGTTCTTTCATCCCAATATCAATAACTTCACATCCTTTGCTAAAGCCACACAATAATCAAAGCTTTCCTAATGACTGACTAGTGTTCGTGGGCCAGTAGAATGGTGTCACACTAATGAAGGATAGGAGACTATTTTCTTTGATAACTAAGGCTCGCTCCTGTTGTCTTTCTCTTTATTCCTCAGTGTCCAAAGACAGTCGGTCAGTAGACCACCCCCAGGAGGGGGGCGACCCAAACCTGCCCCCAAACCCAAGCCCCAGGTGCCCCAGTGCAAAGCCCTTTATGCCTATGATGCTCAGGACACAGATGAGCTCAGCTTCAATGCAGACGACGTCATCGACATCATCAAGGAAGGTAATATACAGGAGGCAGAAATCATACCGTCATTGCACAAAGGGAAAATTATTGGATTTTGTTTGGTGCGGGGTGCACAAACGTAACACTTTAGTCCCACTGTAAACTAAGTCTTCTTTCTTGATCAGATGCTTCTGGCTGGTGGACGGGGAGGCTACGGGCAAAGCAAGGCCTGTTCCCCAACAACTACGTCAGCAAGATCTAGGAGCTGCATGAAGAACAGCTGACTGTCAATCACCAGAAGAGAAGTACACACCTCTACAGACCGGAGGGTGGAGATGGAGCTACCAAACAAAAGAGATTTTGTGAGACCGAGAAGAGAGAAACTGACATTTTCTCCACTCCTGCATTGTAGCGTTATTCTGGACAGACAAGAGGAGCGTCAGGCTTGCAATGAAGTTCTATTTTTATGGGGATCTGAGGACAATACTTTTTTGTCCAGGGGCAAATCGCTACTCAATCCCTGTGAGCACTGAACAAAACTATTTATTGTATTTATATAGCCTTCTACATTCTCCCTTCCCTTTTTCACTTCGCTATGGTTTTATGGTGATATTTTGGATGCATAATATGTGGAACCAGGTTGCAATTACATTTTTCATATCTCATTTTGGAAATGAAAGGGTTTTAACATGAATTCGGGGTTGTTTCCAAGAAGCCACTGTCTCTGTTTCAGTTCAATATAGTTTTCAATGGGGATTTGTGCTGCTAAAATGAATTTAGATGGTATTGGCTATAGAAATCTATATGTAGACAAATTTTTACTTTATGGACATTTATATAGTTCATTGCACTGTGATTTTATAAACTTCGGCAATGCATTTCCCTAGAAAAAGTGATCGAATGTGTTTGATAACCAATTCTTATTGGTCAACTAAACGGATGCAATCACTTTCGGGAAAAGGAAATGCAGTGTGACAAAGGTAAATGTCTTCAGGAATCCCCCCGCTCTTATTTCCAAAGTCCAAGTGATAACTCTAGGACCACACTGTACTGTACTCTGTGTATTGTCTGGTTTATAAGCACTTTATCAGTAGCTACAGGTACTAACTTGGACAGACTGGTAACTACTGCCACAGCTAGTAATCCTTGATGTTTTGAAAGATTGCCAAACTAGTGATGGGCCAAGTTACTGGAAGATTATTTGTTTACATAGATCTAAAACGCCTGTATGCGCATCTGACATTTAGGAATTAAGTCAATATTCTTTGTTACAATTTAAAAATTAAGTGTGTCACTGCAGGATTTAATTTTTATTCAAAGTGCTCTGCTTTCCATTCCATGTAGCTTTAAGTGCACAGTATGGGTCATTACAGTGAATGGCGTTTGTTCTTTCAGGTGAAAGTAAAAATTCCACTGACCACACGCTTATGGCACTGAATGATCTTTTCCTGGTTTCCACAGCTTTTGAATATCGCTTACTTTATGCATCTAATCATTTAGGTCTGGACTCAATCCCGATTGAGCTGACATGATGCATTTACCAATCACATCTTCAGCACTGGATTGAACTGTGGCAGTTGTGCAATAAACAGTCAAGCATGTACTAATGTAGTTAATGCGCTAACTGGCCTCTCCTGTTCTGCCCTAGCTGGTCAGAACACTCCTTTCCCTACTAATTACCATTGCTGTGTCAGCAAGACTGTACATGCAAACAGATCTGGGACTATGCTACATTACAAGCTGTTCATACTAATGAACTTCATTATGCTGTACTAAACTTAAGAGTTGATGTTAAGTAGCAGGCCCATATTGGAACAAACTATTAGTTATGTTCTAGTCATACTTCTGTAGGTTGGTTGAATAAGACTTGGTACTTTGACTACAGGTGGCGTTTAACCCTCGATACTTTAAGATTGAAACCGGCTGTGGCTTTTAATGACCATTTAACAGCAACTAAAACAGAAAATAATTGCTACACAGCCATGTTTAAAAACATCTTGATTATTGGTCAACAAAGTTTATTTGCATGTACTTAAGGCCATCTCACAATGGATTTTCTTAAAGATAAAGTGCAGCAGACTGTCTGCATTCATGTCATGACATTAGTGTTTAGGTTCTGGGAGCAGAGCAGCAGCCATGTAATTTACAAATGTAGACTTCAGCTGCTTGCACACTTGTTCTTGACAGCCTGGAACACAATTACTCAATGTTTCTTCCAAGCTCTGACATGTAGCAATTTACCCAAACATAAGATTAGATCACTACAGCAGGGTCAAGCCAGAGGACCACTTACCTGAAGGCTTGTTCGCCCTTCATTGACAATATTTTTGGCGATGTGCTCCATGATCGGCTTGAGGTGGTTCTCATAGGTAGAGTAATGCTCCTGTGTTGTCTGCACAGGGAGTGGAAACAATGACCATATGTTGCTAGCACCAAATCAGTTAAACAAACCAGGTTGAGTTTTGTAATTTATTTCTGATACACTGAGTGGACCATCCCAATAATTGCCACAAAACCGTACATTACCCAGTTGAGCTCATCAAGCAGCAACAGCAATCTCAGAAGGGTGGTAGTGCACTGTCATAGTCAAGGAGGGTCAGTCCCATGAGGTACTTGGCTAATGTGTGCTTCTCAACAGCCTGAAAAGACAACCACTGGTATTACTAACCTTCTGGTAACCTGTCAATGGTTGGCTTTTCCACCTAACAAATAATTGCAGTTAATGTTGATGGGGTGATTTGAATAACGACACCCATAAAGAAATTTGTATGAAAACATGCATGTCATTGAGTAGCCTACATTGCCAGCCTTGGAGGCTCTCCTGAGGAAGTGTAGGGGTAGAGGCCATCCAAGCTCAAAGTTCAGACTTCGCAGAATCAGCTGCTCCATCTCCCGAATATGGGCCTTGGTAATGCATTGTCTGTGATGTAAACGAAATCCCTAGTCTCCGGGGAATACATCTCTTCATACTTGGATGCCAACATGGCAGTCACACCAACCAGCTGGAGCTTCTTGCGGCCAATAGTTTGCACCTAGATAGTAGAGTAGTTAAAAAAAAAAAAAGAAAACACCCCATGGATCCGGATTTTTTTTTACAAGGCTTACCTTGAGAAAACGATCCAGGACCGCCACCATCAGAGTCTCCTGCAATAGCTGGAACCTGGAGTGCACCTGAATCAGCCAGTCAAATCAGGCGAGCAGGCGTCCATTGATCTCATAGCCATTCATGTATTTGGGCCAGACAGACTGCTGGGTCTGTTAAGACATTTCAAGATTAACTTAGAGACCAGTACAAAATATTTAACGAGTCATCACCATGTTAGCCTAGAGAAAGCACAAGTTACCTCAAGGCACTGCAGATATCCATATATATTCAGAGCACAGTTGTGGCAAGTCTGACTCCCATTAGTCAATGTCTGCTACTGAGAACGCCTGGCACAATGCCTCTTTCATGGACACGTTAGCATACACTGCAGGCTGAGGAACTTGAGGCGCTGGGGAACGTTTAGGCCAAACAGTTGCTGGCTGGTCTTGTTGGTTTATAGATTGTTCCTGCCAAGGTCTCAACCAAACAGTCTTCTGTAGAGTATAGAGAAGTATGTTTAATTTTTTTAATTTCATCTTTAACCAGGTAGGCCAGTTGAGAACACGTTCTCATTTACAACTGCGACCTGGCCAAGATAAAGCAAAGCAGTGTGACAAAGTGTTACACATGGGATAAACGAACGTACAGTCAACACAATAGAAAGAGTATATACTATGTGTACAAATAGCGTGAGGTAAGGCAATAAATAGGCTATAGTAGCGAAGTAATTACATTTCAGCAAAATAACAGTGGAGTCATAGATGTGCAAGTAGAAATACTAGTGCGCAAGAGAGTATCTAGTGAAATCACAGACAATGGACCAAACAACGCCGGGTAAGACAACATACCTTGAACGGCACCGCTTTGCTGGCATTGGGAAAGTTGGACAGCTCCCCCAAACACAGCCCTTCTTGCTGCAGCTACGTTTGCTTGATCCCCATTAAATGTTGAATGATCCCCCCCTCCTCAAAAAAGGGAACACAAAACATCTAATTAACTGAAAGGTCGGCAGTTTTTGCCATGTTAGCTAGCAAGCGAAGGCTAACGTCGTCAGCTAATGACAAATTATTTAGCCATGCGCAATTACTGTTATCTTAGCTAGCTAAATGTTTTGGCCGGTTAAGTAACTTTATTTTAGGCAAAGCATACGCTCGTTTGCCAGCGTGTATTTCCTAGTTGCTTAACGTTACCTACTGACTTAAATAGCACATTGGCTAGCTAACTATAGTAACGTTAGCTGTGAGTAACATGCAGACAAACACATTAGCTAGTCCAAATTGTAAAAACTTAACGCAGAGCGAACTTCTAATAACATCTTCACGCTTGGTTAAAAACAAGGCTATAATCGGCAAAAATATGCTTTTAGTGCCTGCAGGCTTTTGCTGCAGGTTTGCTGTTTACACAAGGCCCAAGTAAAGAAGTGTTAAAGTACCCTTCCACAGTCATTCAAATACCGCTCTGTTGATTCTAATTGGATACCGCATCATAGAATGCATCTCTGTCATTGGTTACCTAAGAGGAATCACGAATGACGTCACACAGTCACAATCAGAACGGATATCTATGATAAGAACCAAACAAAAATTACACATATTTTTGATTGAATTTAACTATCTTATTAAAACATTATCCCTAGTGAACAACAACAATAATAACATTTTCATGAATCATTATAATGATATTTTTTCAGTGATTACAATTGCACGAGAATTGTTATTTTTTGTATTATTTCACAGATATTTTTGGGATGTTTTAGTATTTTCTTGGTCATACCTGCGTTCTGTTTTGTATGCTGTAGCAATGTAAGTTGTTGATCTGTATTATGAATAAAAATAAATAAATAGAAATCTATGATACGAACCCCCACCCGATTAGAAAACGATCACCCCAATCAAAAGGTTTCCACTAGTTACCACAGCTACAAGGTCACAATTGGCTATACAGTCAAAATGTATGAATACAATTAATGATTAGGTTTAGGCATACGGTTAGCAGTGTGTTTAAAGTTAGGGTTAAGGTTATGTTTCAAATGACATTTTAAGAAGATCAATTGTAGAAATAGGCGGGTTTTGTGACTTTGTGGCTGGGGTAGCTAGCTAGTGACGACCCAATCAAAGAGAAATTGACACTACTCATCCAAAAACGACACTTTCCTTTTAAAATACAAAAAGCAATGCATATTGTCATTTGAAGAAAAGAGAGAAAATAGTTGCATTAATGTTTGCAACACACACCATACCATTTACACAACCTTTGGCCCCAAGTGTCCTAGAGCGTTGGGTCAGTAACTGAAAGGTTGCTAGATCGAATCCCCGAGCTGACAAGGTACAAATCTGTCGTTCTGCCCCTGAACAAGGCAGTTAACCCACTGTTCCGAGGCCGTCATTGTAAATAAGAATTTGTTCTTAACTGCCTTGCCTAGTTAAATAAAGGAAAAAATTAAAAAAATGTCTGCAGCATGGATTTATTGCTCAGCAGAGGACACGTCAATATTGTTGATAAATCCACTTGGCCAAAATAACGTTCTATGAATTGACCAAAATGCTCATCTTTGCTACTCTAATTAAGAAACATTACACATGGTCTTCCCTGATTGATGAGTAGTAATAAGGGGAATATTCATAAAATCTACATAAAATGCATAAAATAAGTTGTATTCTTGCTGCAGACTCTTTGGATACATGGATGGATACTTCAGTTAATCTTTACTTGATGATTCGCCATAAGGCTTATAAACAGATTATAAACCGTTTCTATTTATTTTACTGTCATGGCACAAACCATTTTTTTTTGGGGGGGGGGGGGTTGAATAGGCATTTTTAGTACTGCTATATTACATCCACAGTACCTTCAGAAAGTATTCATACCGCTTGACTAATTCAACATTTTGTTGTGTTACAGACTGATTTCCAAATGGATAAAATGTTTTTCTCTCACCCATCTAGTGAAAACATGTTTTTATCATTTTTTGCTAGTTTACTGTAAACAAAATACATAAATATCTAATTTACAGAAGTATTCACACCCTATCAATACATGTTACAATCACTTTTGGCAGCCTTTAAGGCAGCAATTACAGAGTATTTCTGGGTAAGTGTCTAAAAGCTTTGCACAACTGGATTGTTCAATATTTGCTCATGATTTTTTTCTAAATTCTTCCAGCTCTGTCAAATTGGTTGTTGACCAATGCTAGACAACCATTTTCAAATCTTGCCATAGATTTTCAAGCAGAATTAAGTCAAAACTGACTCGGCCACTCAGAAACATGTACTGTCTTCTTTGTAAGCAACTGTGTTTTAGGTTATTGTCCTGCTGAAAGGTGAATTAATCCGTGTCTGGTGGAAAGCAGACTGAACCATGTTTTCCTCTAGGATTTTGCCTGTGCTTAGCTCCATTCCGTTTCTTTTTTATCCTGAAAAACTCCCCAGTCCTTAATGATTACAAGCATACCCATAACATGATGCAGCCACCACTATTCTTGAAACTATGGAGAGTGGTATTCAGTAATGTGTTGTATTGGATTTGCCCCAAACATAACACTTTGTATTCAGGACAAGTAGTTCATTACTTTGTCACATCTTTTGCAATATTAATTTAGTGCCTTGTTGCAAACAGGATGCATGTTTTGGAATATTTTTATTCTGTACAGACTTCTTTTCACTCGGTCAACCTCCCTGGTCTTTGTGGTTGAAATTCACTGCTCAACTAAGGGACCTTACAGATAATGGTATGTGTAGTACAGAGATGCGGTAGTCATTCAAAAATCACAATAACACTAGAATTGCACAGAGTCCATGCAACTTAAGCACATTTTTACTCCTGAAATGTAGGCTTTCCATAACAAAAGGGTTGAATACTTAGACTCAAGACATTTCAGCTTTTAATTTTTAATTCATTAGTAAAAAAAAAAATGTAAAACTTAATTCATTCCACTTTAACATTATGGGGTATTGTGTGGAGGCCAATGAGAAACATTTTAAATTCAAGCTATAGCACATTTGGAAAAAGTCTAGGGGTGTGATTACCAAGTGTTAACATTTTTTGTCAGTAGTAGATCCCTCAATGTGCAGTTGTGAAATATGGACAAACATGCATAGGTGAACGGTAAGGCACAAATAAAACAGACACAGGAAAGAGTTCTAACTTTATTAATATTATTTTAAAACTAATATAAATCCCATGGAATATCATCCTGGTGCCATTAAGTCTATGAATGCATGGATACCTGCCATAAGTACTGCATTCCAACACTCCATTCAAAAAAAAAAATTTCTCCAAAACTCAGCAATCAGAGTGGAAATACATGGCCTCAGCGCACTCTCTTCACAACACTCCTGTCTGTTCTCTCCTGTGCAAGTATATGCAAGTTAGCAAGTTGAGAATAATATTAGTGTTATCTTTTCAATGGCAGCAAAGAGAGATTGCTGCTGCACTGCTAAAGAGAGAGGGAGAGAGAGAAAGTGTGGGTAAGAACAATGATCTGGGACGTAAGAATAATCAGCTACTTTTTTATTATTCTGAGCTGAGCGCTGTGTATTTCCCTCTCTGAAAAAAGAAACGGAGGATAAACGAAAAGCAAGGATAAACCAACGCCATTCCCAGTTTCCAAACAACAGATATCCCCAGGTTGTAGGCTCATGTGAAACTGGTTGCATCTGTGGGCCTGAGATCCCCTTATAGAACCCAGTTTTCCATCTGGGGCCTGTCTGAGTGAGAAATCCAAACAGAACACAGACTGTATCCTCAGCAGACCTCAACAATCATTCCATTGAAAAAGAACAGTCAAGAACAGATGTGACATTCATTTTCTTTTTCTCTAAAATACATTAGATGACGTGTGAATGGTGTTTAGTCAAATCAAGGTGGTGCAGGAGAGGTGTAAGACACGCATGTGCATTTTCTGGGAGGTGAGGTGAAGTTTGAGTTTATTCCCACTCTAGAAATACTGTGTGAACATGAATACAGCAGCTGATCAGTTTAACATGATATTTTCCTAATTAAGGAATGTCTTGATTTACCTTCTTAGAAATAAAACGTCTTCCACTAGCAAACCACATTGTCTAAACAGAAACTAATCAATACAATGATCGGTAAAATGAGTCCTGCAATGTTTTTAAATGGAGGTTAACATTCTACTCCAGTAAAGCAAGGCATTAGGTATATAGAAATGCTTCTTTACTAGAGCAGCTATCCTCACCTGCAAGTTGTTAGGCCATGAGAAGCCCACAATATATGTGCAAAGAAATGCATTGCGAGGAGCCATGCAAAAAATAAAACAAATAAAAATAAAATATGACACGAGGAAACAATCAAAAGCTACATAAAAGCTTTATAAATACAATAACATTTTAAATCCTTAATGGAGATGTCAATTCGAGCAGTATTGTACTGTGTGATAGCTGGCACTCTAGGCTCAAAGCTTTTTTAGCCTGATGTTTTTATTTTCTCATAGTGGATCTGCGCAGGTAATTCATGCCCTCTTTGGTTGACTGCAGTACTGAAGAAAAATTCAAACAAAACAACAAATAAAGAAAATTCCAACAGAGTCGTTAGAAAAACAGCATCAACTCTCAACGGCAGACAACTGCGCCTCGATGTCCACTCTGCAGATGGGGCACTTCTTATTGGTGAGGAGCCATTGGTCCACACACAGTTGATGGAAAAGATGCATACAAGGTAGGCGTCTGTGGAAGAGAGAATATATTGTTAGACATAGACTTTGAATTCCATCTTCGTAATGAAAAGATCCTGTAAAGTTGGAATGAAATGACAATGAATAAAATGTTTAATTTGGTTTGCTGAAAGATGGAAAATTATCATTTATACATTACAGTTCTTACATTACACCAACAGAGGGCAGAAACTCTTAAACTCACTTGATCACATGAGCACATATGTTGAGCTCCAGAAATGTCCTCTGAGACCAGTCATTTTCAGGCACTCAAAGGATTGGCTTATCTGCTGATTACTATACTTTTGGGTGTTGAGAAAATCTCCAAGGCATATCAAGAGAAAATGTGGAAAAAGAAGTGGTAGTTCTCACACAAAAACAGCCCCGCATTAAAACACACACGCTACAGTATAACTGTACCTGACGTCCTCCCCTTCCTCCAGTATTGACAGACAGATGGTGCATTTCTCCTCTGTGTCTTCGTCCGCCCCCTCATCTTCTTCTTGCTTACCATGCAGCTTTCTCTGTTAATGGAAACATTGGAAAACACCATTATAGATACACAGCACCACAGTTTCCACAAAGACAACTTTTATTCATATTATAAAGACGTATTACAAACAGGGAAGGCTGAGACCATTTTATGAGGGTTACCGTCAAACACAATAAATTCAGGGTTCACAGGGTGTAAACATTACAGGTACAAACCAACTTGCGAATTAACTATCCTTTATGACTGATAGAGGGCTTACTGTATACAGTACAAGCATTATGAGGGTGAACACATATCCCTACGAGGACAGAGAGAATGGTCATTTTGTCCTGGCTACAAAACATGTCATGTCATCCCTATGGATCAAGGTAATATGGATTTTAAAATATATATTTAAATAAATATTTTTAAAAAACAACAAAAAAAATCTATAAAATGTTTCTACTGCCGAATCCCCGTGCCCCCAACACTACTTCCATTAACAACTATAAATGAGCAGAGACATGTTTCCAAATTGAATTTGTTCATTTTTTTTCTCACCGAGTCTGAGGTTGCGTGCATATTTTTCCCAATAGTTGCCCATGCTTCAGGGGTTAACTGTTCGTCAATGTCTCGCTCAGTCTCCAACACCTTCTGTATTGGGCAGCAGGTTATTAGGTTACTTATTTAAATACATTTGGAAAACTAGGTGGAATCTTTCCCTACAATGTTTTCTAAGGCTGCAACTTTGGTTGAAAGGGACACCTTCTAGTTTCTACAGCATCTGGCTTAACGATAGCAATACATTCATATTTTTAAAGGAACACAAAATAACCACTGTGAGTGTGCACTCTGTACCAGAATAAAATCTTGTGCAGACATGCACAAAATGCATCACAGCAAACTACATTAAACAGGATGTGTTCTGAAACACACACACAGTTTTATAGGAGTGCTCTCACCTTTTTGTACTTGTGTGGGTAAGTGCACCTCTCTATAGTTCCCTGAGAGGCCCCTCGGTTCACAGTCCCCAATCTCTCCTCTAAATGCAGCAGATCCTGAGGAAATAGGGCAGGAAAACAACCCAACATGAGACTGAGCCAACTCAGTTCCACACAGCTCATAAGCCACAGCACTCTCTCAGCTCCTTCATAACTAATTACCAGGGCCAGGAGAGTTGCCTCACCACCTGGCGTGTGCAGGAAAAACTCCAGGCCCTAGTTAGTATATCTTTACTAATCGAGTGTTACCTCATAAGTTCGTCCAAATCCAGTCATTCTGGATGAGATGTAGCGAATGTGCGGGTAGGTTACTTCAGACATGCCAGTGTGCTGTGAGGGAGGCAAAACAATTCCATGGAAATATGTTCACTTCAGTGGAGTACAGTCATTTGTTTCTGTGGGCTACAGTTCATGAAGCACATATAGGGATATATAGCATTATCAACTAAATCTGCTGACACTGCTTGACTTGGGTATAAATTCCGGTTAGCATTACCGAAAACTGCATTTTTGATAACCACAGAAGTATCACAATTTCATATCTTCTGACATTGTGCATTAACTTTTAACATCATTTCAAAGGGGCATCCATTGATTTCAGGCTGCTGGTTATGTTGAATATGCACTTGAAATGCCTTACGGGCCACCATTAATTGCCAATGCATTATTCATGTGGCCCAACAAACCATCCTTGAAATAACAGATGTTATAAATAGAGGGCTAGCATCATTAATCTAAGCCATACTTCAAAATTATTCTAATGTAGGCACGTGTGCTTAGAGTGAGGGTGCCAGTCATGCACCCACCATGAAGGGGATGGGGAAGTGGTGCAGTCTTGGGGGAGGGTGGTAATGGGGCAGGTGAGGGTGCAGGTGTCCTGAAGGATATGGCGCCACGGTCACTCCAGCCTCGATACCCAGCTCCCTACAGAAGAAAACCAGACCAACAACAGTCCTCATCAACTCATAGACATTGACATCACAGGTGCCATTTTAACAGTGAAGGTGAGGGCATACATGACTGACTATATCCTTTGCGCACAGCAGGCCACACATACGTCGGTATTATTATTATTTTTTAATACTCTTGGCCCTACACGCAAGGCACTGGCCCTCCACTGCTCTAAATGGTACTAACCATGCAGTCCTCTGCTCAGATTGGCGTGGGTGGGACGACATGGTCTGGGGCACGTGGATGTGGTGGCCATGGCCGTAGTTGGGGTGCATTCTGTGGGGGTGTGGAGGGGGGCGCTCATGTGCTCGTCTGGAGAAGAAAGAGAGGTGTATCAGAAACATGAGATGGAAAATACCATAATATTTTCCCTGTAATCAGACAATTGGAAGCTACTGTCTGTGCTTCCAATTATGTTGCTGCCATCAGACGGGTTGGACCGGGGCCAGAGGCTACACTCACGTGGGGTGTTGCATCATCCTGCGTCTCTGGACCTCCATCCTCTGCAGCATCTCGTGCTGGTGCAGCCTCTGCACGGAGGTCCCCAGCGCAGGCATGTGGTGCTGCAGGGCCTGGTGTTCCGCAGGCAGGTGTTGGGGAGCACTGGAGCCTGTGTGGTGGTGGGCAGGCAGAGGGGCAGGGGGGGGTGGGGGCACGGCGTGGCCAGGGGGGTGAGAAGGCAGGGGCGTGTGGAAGGGATGGACGGGGTGGGGGATGACGTACTCACCCTGTGGAGCGGGCTGAGGAGGGGGAGGAGGGTTACCATGGGAATGGGGGCAGGTGTTAGAGGGCTGGTGGTGCAGGGAGCGTGCCAGGGGGGCGTCTGGGAGACAGAGAGACAGAGAGAGTGAGAATGGTGGGAAAAAGTTGAGAAGTAGTTAGTAACACCTTACCAGACAACCTTTAAGTCTCCTTCCTTATGATGACACCTGATCATCATCATCAGTTATGACTCTCCACACTGAAACATGCTGCCTGGCTGTTCCCTGTGCTGAGCAGGTCTCCCACCTGAGACCCCAGACAGACCCAGCCTCTGCCTGTCTGTCTGTCTCCCTCCCTACTGCAGAGAGAAGGGGGCCGGAGCAGGAATGACTGTCTGACGTGACTGAGTGTAGGCATTAGACAGGTGCGACAAACAGTTCCTGTAAATATGGCCCCACCAGGGAGCCCCGCCACACTCCTTCTCATTCCACACAGAGATATTCTGAGGAGAATCAGCAATTAACAAGGCCTGTTTGGTAGCACACCCGCAGCACTTAGCATATTAAACATCAGGTGTTTCTCTTAATTACTATTAGCACTGGCTTTCAAGAGTGCCGTTGTCGGCATAATCTTTCAAGGTCTGGTGGTAATAGTTACTGTATATATCCCAAAGGCTCACGTGTTTAGTACAGTAGTATGCAGGCTCTGCATGGGAATAACACACTATAGTTACTACTGCAGCATTTCATTTTCCTATCAAATCAACACTTATACAAAAGAAACCACAAAATAATATCACCTCCCAAAATAAAAAGGCCATCTCCCATTTGGTGCAGATGTAGCTCTACTCACAGGAGGGGTGCATGAAGTGCCTGCAGGTGGATAGCTGTGGCTGTGGCTGAGGCTGGGCCACCATGGCTGAGCTGAAGGAGTCCACCACTGCGCTGGGCTGGCTGGGCCCTGTTGCATTCTGGGAGTTGTAGGCAGCAGGCCGCGATGTGGAGCCTGGGCAGCACGGGTCAAAGGCTGAGGTGCCATGGAAACTACCGGCCCCGCTGCCCCCGCCGCTCCGCAAGCCACTGTTGCTCAGGTCGACCGGCAGAGTCTGCTTGGGAGGGGAGAGACAGAGATAGGAGGGTTGGAGAGGAGAGGGGAATGGAAAAGGAAAGAATAGGGGAAAGAGATACAGGGAAGGGACATATGGAGAGAGTAGAACCAGAATATGATGTTATGGTGCTACTGTCTGACTTTGATCTCTGTAGTGACAGAATATATAACTAAACAGTAAAACACTAAACTAAAACCACAGGGCTTCATGGTCCAGCCAGCACAAGATACAGGTACAAGACAATGGGCTTTACAGATTAGACTACAGTAAACCGTCTGAGATAATGAAATCTAAGTGATGGAGTTTCAAATCATAGTAGCAGCCCTCCCTCGTTGAATTATTCAAATAAATAATAATATTTAGACTGATGCATAAAACATGACTTATTCACCTTATGCAGGCAGCATGTCTCCTTTCTCTGAGCTGTAGCTGAGGGTGGTATCTACATGTAGGCCAAGCCCATCAAAGGGCACATCATTTTGCCTCACCCATGCAACTACTTCCTCCTTTTCATGGTAGAGACCTGATGGCCCAGTTTTGAATACTTTCCCCAGCCCTGCATGAATTATGTAGGAATCAGAGAGTATCCAGACAGAGACGGAGGTCTATGGAGGGAGCCTCAAACCTGACCTGCAGACACAGCCCTCTCAACCCCACTACACTCATTACACTTTAACCACACACTCCTCCACTTTGATGGTAAATAATACAATTCAGCAGCTCCTAACAAATTAGCACAATTTTAACTATTCAGCAGTGAATCTGGCTTCAAGGGAGGCTGCCAGCTAGATCCTTTGTAACGTATATGTTAAGATACTAGTTATTTGTCTGTATCAGTTCCTATTCTGTTTTTTCCTTCTTAATCCTTTTTAATCACCTTGAATCTGATTCATTGGCTAGTGCAGATATTAACGGAGCCTTTTGTTTAGATACACAAAGACTTGGTCAAAGATACATTTGAATGCGATGGTGCCATCTGCCAGGGAGAACATGGCTTGCATAGTTTACTAAAACTATAAATTATTTCTAATTTATCTCCAGCTATTGTCGGAGGAAAAGGCAGCCTTTTATCTCCTCAGATACTATTCATTTCGCCTACTTTTATAGATTTGGGGCAAAAAATAAAATGATAAAATACTTTCAAGATTTAAGAAATCCAATTTTTAATATGGACTATATTTATAAAATGTTACTGCTATAAGAAATGCATAAATTCTCTGGTCGATATATTAAAGTTGGGGAAACCAAAACAGGAAGCAGAAGTAACAGCCAAACCTCCAACAATACTACAATGTAAAAAACATAACAGGGTGTTGATGCTCAGGCCTACCTGGTCGTGGTATTGGGTGGAGCTGCTAATCCCTCCCCCTCTGCATGGTGCAGGCAGGGCAGTGGGCCTCTCTAGGGGGCAGCTGGGCTCAGGAAAGGGCAGAGTGGGTGGAGGTGGGTGCTGAGGCACATGGTGATGGTGGTGGTGGAAGTGGTGGGCGTGGCTGTGCTGCTGGGAGCCCGGCTGCTGGGAGGGCTGGGCCTGCAGGCAGCTGGAATGGCCCAGGGTCATGTGACCAGGGGAGGGCCCTCCGCAGGGGGAGTGCTGCGGGCAGCAGGAGGGTAACCTGGGCATGGCCGCGCCCCCACTCTCTCCTCCCACGCCGGATGAACCTCTTCTGCTCTCATCTGATAGAGATGGAAAACACCTTTAAGCTCCAATCATTATTCATAGATTACCCATAGGAAAAATTACTAAACTTATAAAGGCACACAAGGTTGACATCATGGCTTTCTGGAGAGTCTATGGTCTGTCTTACCCTCCGTGCCTGTGGTACCCCTTGGTCCCTGTGCCAGCGTGCTGTCTGGGGCTGGGCCTTGACCAGGGCAGCTAGTGGAGGGGCCCGGAGCATCGTGGGGCTCTGAGGTAGAGTTATGATGAGAGGAGGAGGAAGAGGAGGAGCTGACAGTCTGAGGGTGAATGCTGTCAGAGGTGGATGGTACAACAGAGAGATCTGAGGTAGGGAAGAGAGACAGGTAAACAGAGTAAATATGTGGGAATTTATTATGTAGCAAACATATCCATCTGTGTATGTGTGTGTGTAGCAGGGTTTCCGTCAGGAAAATGTGGCACCGGACATTTGACCGGCAGCATTTTAATTTACCGGACCCATACGCATTGGGTACATAACCTATTAGGGCGGCCACCCAAAGTGCTCAGAGTGACAAAAATCACATGTATATTATGGTAATTCATACAAACAGAACATGCAAATCAAGGACGCAATGATGTGCAGTCCTTCTTACCAAATTCTGATGTGCACTTTAAAGAGGTTAAAATAACTGTCCACATTTACTTTTCCTCAGCTAACAAGACAAGTAAAGAACAGCAAAATCACTAGCCTATGTCAATGTACTATCCCCCATAGTAGAACAGTGACCTATTCTATTGGTCAGCTTGTCGAGAAAGAAATAGCCTATTCCAAAAACTCTGGGACAATTGCGGGATGATAGATCCCAAATTCATACAACCAGTATGCCTAGGCTACATTTCATTGTCCGGCCTTTGGACACCGGACAATGAAAGAAAGTTTATATCAAATGACTGCCTTCACGGATATGGTCTGAGTTTGGATAGGCTACTTTGAAGCAAATTAAGACATGCCTCGTACAATGGCTTGCAAAAGTATTCACCCCCCATGGCATTTTTGCTATTTTGTTGCCTTACAACCTGGAATTAAAATAGATTTTTGGGGGGATTGTATCATTTGATTTACACAACATGCCTACCATTTTGAAGATGCAACATATTTTTTTATTGTGAAACAAAAAATAAGAAAAAAAAACAGAAAACCTCAGCGAAAAATACCTATTCACCCCCCCCAAAGTCAATACTTTGTAGAGCCACCTCTTGCAGCAATTACAGCTGCAAGACTCTTGGGGAATGTCTCCATAAGCTTGGCACATCTAGCCACTAGGATTTTTTTCCCATTCTTCAAGGAAAAACTGCTACAGCTCCTTCAAGTTGGATGGGTTCCGCTGGTGTACAGCAATCTTTAAGTCATACCACAGATTCTCAATTGGATTGAGGTCTGGGCTTTGACTAGGCCATTCCAAGACATTTAAATGTTTCCCCTTAAACCACTCGAGAGTTGCTTTAGCAGTATGCTTAGGGTCATTGTCCTGCTGGAAGGTGAACCTCCGTCCCAGTCTCAAATCTCTGGAAGACTGAAACAGGTTTCCCACAAGAATTTCCCTGTATTTAGCACCATCATTCCTTCAATTCTGACCAGTTTCCCAGTCAGCTGCCGATTAAAAACACCCCCCCCCCCGGCATGATGCTGCCACCACCATGCTTCACTGTGGGGATGGTATTCTCGGGGTGATGAGAGGTGTTGGGTTTGCACCAGACATAACGTTTTCCCTGATGGCCAAAAAGCTACATTTTAGTCTCATCGGACCAGAGTACCTTCTTCCATATGTCTGGGGAGTCTCCCACATGCTTTTTGGCGAACACGAAACGTGTTTGCTTATTTATTTTCTTTAAGCAATGGCTTTTTTCTGGCCACTCTTCCGTAAAGCCCAGCTCTGTGGAGTGTACAGCTTAAAGTGGTCCTATGGACAGATACGCCGATGTTCAAAGTTTCAGATATTTTTAATAACCCAACCCTGATCTGTACTTCTCCACAACTTTGACCCTGACCTGTTTCGAGAGCTCCTTGGTCTTCATGGCGCCACTTGTTTGGTGGTGCCCCTTGCTTAGTGGTGTTGCACTCTGGGGCCTTTCAGAACAGGTGTAAATATACTGAGATCACGTGACCGATCATGTGACACTTAGTTAAATAAAGTCCACCTGTGTGCAATCTAATTATGTTACTTCTGGGGGTAATTGGTTGCGCCAGATCTTATTTAGGGGCTTCATAGCAAAGGGGGTGAATACATATACACACACCATTTTTTTCATTTCACCAATTTTGACTATTTTGTATATGTCTATTACAGGAAATCCAAATATAAATCAATTTAAATTTCAGGTTGTAATGCAACAAAATAGGAAAAACGCTAGGGGGATGAATTATTTTGCAAGCCACTGTATGTATTAAAATGTTCAGGTTTCAAACAATTAAGTATATATTTTCAAAATGCATACTACCTCCAGCTAATTGCAAAGTGGTGTGTGATGCGCTGATGAAGCGTGTCTTCCGTTGCCTATGCTTTTGCTGTTTGAGATGCTGTAGCAGCAGCTCTCGCGCTCCGACAGATTTTCCACTCAAAGGCTCTGTATCTGTATGCTGTAGGCGTGTGATAAATAAGATATCCCTACATAACGAATATACACAGAGTGAACAAAACATGCTCCTTCCATGACAGACTGGCCAGGTGAATACTATGATGTCACTTGTTAAATCCACTTCAAATCAGTGTAGATGAAGGGGAGGAGACACGTTAAAGAAGGATTTTTAAGACTTGAGACAAGGATTGTGTATGTGTGCCATTCAGAGGGTGAATGGGCAAGACAAAATATTTAAGAGCCTTTGAACGGGGTATAGTAGTAGGAGCCAGCCGCACCGGTTTGTGTCAAGAACCGCAGCGCTGATGGGTTTTTCATGATCAACAGTTACCTGTGTGTATCAAAAATGGTCCACCACCCAAAAGACATCCGGCCAACTTGACAACTGTGGGAAGCATTGGAGTGAACATGGGCCAGCATCACTGTGGAACGCTTGACACTTTCTAGAGTCCATGCCCCGAAGAATTGAGGCTGTTCTGATGGCAAAAGCGGTTGCAACTGAATATTAAGAAGGTGTTGCTAACGTTTTGGACACTCAGTGTAAGCCTACTATACACATGGCAATTTTATCTGCTTTCTATTTATTTATTTTTAAAATCGGCCAAAAGCTGGCTATTACCGGCAAACAGAAACCCTGGTGTGTAGACTGGCTGCAGTGGCTTGGCAGCCAGGGAGAAGAAGAGACCTCATTAGCATTCCACAGTGTGCGCTCCATCTGCTTTTCATAGTCACAAATTAATTTCTCCTCCTCAAAAGAAATGCAAATAGGCTCATATCTCACACTGCTCTATTATTCTGTTATCAGTCACACGGTGTGAGACCATAAAGAAAATGCACCAAATTGGAGTTAAGTCACATTAATGCTTTGGTCTGGTTTGCTAATGCCTCAGGTTAAAGGGCAAACTGGTCTGGGAAAACATAGCCATTAGCCAGAGATATGTAGGATGTTGGAATGGTAAAGCCATTACAAAAACAGTCAGTCGTCACATGATATATAATAACAAATTGAATGTATAATTTGCTTTTCATTGAAATAAATAAAAACAAAACAACTAGACAGAAACTGAAACCAAGAACCCAGATGACACTAAAAGGAACATATATATATCTAATGGAGGACCTTCCTAAAGAGGAGGGATTTCAGGTCATTTTTAAAAGGTGTATATGCAATGGCTTGGGGCTGTCATGAATGTATGAACTGAACTGGAGTAAGCCTATACATCTGGTGAGAATAATGTATGTACAGTTGAAGTCGGAAGTTTACATACACCTTAGCCAACTGCATTTAAACTCAGTTTTTCACAATTCCTGACATTTAATCCTAGTAAGAATTCCCTGTCTTAGGTCAGTTAGGATCACCACTTTATTTTAAGAATGTGAAATGTCAGAATAATAGTAAAGATAATGATTGATGTCAGCTTTTATCACATTCCCAGTGGGTCAGAAGTTTACATACACTCAATTAGTATTTGGTTGCATTGCCTTTAAATTGTTTAACTTGGGTCAAATGTTTTGGGTAGCCTTCCACAAGCTTCCCACAATAAGTTGGGTGAATTTTGGCCCATTCCTCCTGACAGAGCTGATATAACTGAGTCAGGTTTGTAGGCCTCCTTGCTCACACGCAGTTTTTCAGTTCTCCCTACATATTTTCTATGGGATTGAGGTCAGGGCTTTGTGATGGCCACTCCAATACCTTGACTTTGTTGTCCTTAAGCCATTTTGCCACAACTTTGGAAGTATGCTTGAGGTCATTGTCCATTTGGAAGACCCATTTGCGACCAAGCTTTAACTTCCTGACTGATGTCTTGAGATGTCGCTTCAATATGTCCACATAATTTTCCTTTCTCATGATGCCATCTATTTTGTGAAGTGCACCAGTCACTCCTGCAGCAAAGCACCCCCACAACATGATGCTGCCACCCCTGTGCTTCACGGTTGGGATGGTGTTCTTCGGGTTGCAAGCCTCCCCCTTTTTCCTCCAAACATAACGATGGTTATTATGGCCAAACAGTTCTATATTTGTTTCATCAAACCAGAGGACATTTCTCCAAAAAGTACGATCTTTGCCCCCATGTGCAGTTGCAAACCGTAGTCTGGCTTTTTTATGGCAGTTTTGGAGCAGTGGCTTCTTCCTTGCTGAGCGGCCTTTCAGGTTATGTCGATATAGGACTCGTTTTACTGTGGATATAGATACTTTTGTAACCGTTTCCTCCTGCATCTTCACAAGGTCCTTTGCTGCTGTTTTGGGATTGATTTGCACAGAACATGCGTGGTCCCATGGTGTTTATACTTGCGTACTATTGTTTGTACAGATGAACGTGGTACCTTCAAGCGTTTGGAAATTGCTCCCAAGGATGAACCAGACTTGGAGGTCTACAATTTTCTTTCTGAGGTCTTGGCTGACTTCTTTTGATTTTCCCATGATGTCAAGCAAAGAGGCACTGCGTTTGAAGGTAGGCCTTGAAATACATCCACAGGTACACCTCCAATTGACTCAAATGATGTCAATTAGCCTATCAGAAGCTTCTAAAGCCATGACATCCTTTTCTGGAATTTTCCAAGCTGTTTAAATGCACAGTCAATTTAGTGTATGTAAACTTCTGACCCACTGGAATAGTGACAGTGAAATAATCTATCTGTAAACAATTGTTGGAAAAATTACTTGTGTCATGCACAAAGTAGATGTCCTAACCGACTTGCCAAAACTATAGTTTGTTAAAAAGAAAATTTGTGGAGTGGTTGAAAAACAAGTTTTAATGACTCCAACCTAAGTGTAAACTTCCAACTTCAACTGTATATGAATTGGGGATGAATAAATACACAGCTCTTCAATGGACTTTGTAATTCAATGTAGGCTACACTCATCAGGAGTCGGCTGTATGTCCCCTAAATCCAGAGTGAAACCCTTTACCCACATAAGCTTTAATACTGCCAGGTGTATTTCATTCCTTGTGCCTAATGCCTCCACATTTACAATGAAGAGCATGCTTCTGGCTACTGCTCCAGTGGCTGGCATCACTGTGACATTTTATCATGTTACAAACATGATAACATTGACAGTATGAAACAACATGCATCAGAAATGCATTGGGTTGATGAGTAAAAGCCAACCAATGAAAGAGCAGTCGCTCTCAGGGGCACGGTCGCTATTAATATCCCTCCATTTGATGAAAAGATACAGATGAATCATTATTAAACAGTGCTCGATGACGGGAACATTTCAAATTGAATTGTGATGACAGGACAATTCTTATTTCAAGTTAGCGACACCCACTCGCTCCCAGGTTTGGAGAGTTGTGTGGAAGAAGCTAGCTAATCCTATTAAACAATAGAGTGTAAATGAGAGTATTTAATTTGACATGTAATATTTCCCAACCCCCTATGCAGTGTTGAGCTGGATCATGTAAGAAAGCATTAAACTCATCTAAATCCTAGTATTGGACGCCCACATTCATATGCTGTGCGACAGTCCGGCTATCGTATGCAGCATCTATGAAAAAGCTGTTCCCCAATGTAATTGATTTTTACACATATAATCACCAGATCTATTTTCTTCCTGCCTCGAGAGTAAACTTGCTTCTCTGTATCTGTGTGGGTGAGAGTGACACACACACACACACACACACACACACACAGACAGAGAGAGACAGAGACAGAGACAGAGAGAGAACGTGCAACCATTTGTATGTTGCTCATATAAAAATTACTGTCCCAGGGGACTACTGTAAACTCGCCTTTGTGTTGAAAGACGAATGAGCCTAGCTTTGAAAGAAAAGACAGTGGAAAAACAGAGGCCTGAGTATAAGTCTAGGACGTCTATGTGACTGTTACATCATATAGTTCATCTCAGAGTGGTATTGGGGGTCGGCACGTCCTCATGCTCACCATCCTCGTCCACTGTGAGGTCCACCACCTCCCCGGCACTCTGGCGCAGCGGCTGGATGACAGTAGAGAGGCGGTGGCGGCTGCGCAGCTCCTGGGGTCGGTTCTGGGAGCAGCTGGGGCCCCAGTACATCCTGCCGTGGCCCCCCACCGAGCGAGGCCTGTGGACACAAACACACAGCCAGTTAGAGAGGAAGGAGAGGAGAGGGGGGGGGGGTGTAAACAATCAGATTAAACAAGGCTTCAGTTGTCAGACTGACTGGGACCACGCTGATAATGCCAGGTTATCTGGACCCCGGGCCTGGGCTACGGTATTGTAACATTGTAACAATTCTATGAGATTGCTGACCACACAGCCCTCTCAATGGAGACCAGTGGTCAGTGGATGAGACCCAGTCCATAGGACTTCATGGAGAAGTGAGAAATTCCAGACAATTCAGCCCATTTTTCCTCCCAAAGCAAATCTCTTGCTTTTCCCTGCCTGATTGTCCTTTAAAGCAAATATATAAACAAAAGTTCATTTTATGATGTAATTTATCATGTAGTAAAAGGGAAAGTTGAAACGTTGTCATTTGGAGGCAGGGTATGGTCCCCACAGCTTTTTCTGTGTGGTGAGCACAAATCAGGCTCACTTTGGGCGCTGCTGGAACGCCTGGCTGGAATGTAAATAAGAGCCAGCTGACATGAGTGCTAGCGCTGCAGCTAATTCATAAAGACAGTCTACACACAGCCGTGCGCATGAGAGAGACACACAGCTGTGCAAACCTTTGAGAACCACACAGAAAGATCATGTTTGTTTCACACACATGGTTTTTTCCACCACACCCACTAACAAACTCCAAAACAACCTTGTGGAAAACACAATTCAACATACAACACACAGAAACACCTCTACCTCATCAAGCCTCAGCTACCACACACACATTGGCTCAAGTCACAACCATTGTGCATCATTGACTGTGCTCTCTCCTCTCCCTTTTGCAGTCTTCCTCTCTCCCCATCTCACTGCCTCAGTCTTTCCTCCGGCCTTCCGCTATCTTGTGTGATGTGGGAGTCCAGAGAGTATCAGTGTGCCGTAAAGCAGGATGAGAGGGGGGAGCATAGGGGATAGAGTGCCTGCCGTAAAGCAGCCTGTCATGGAGAGATGAGGCTGGGGAAGAGAAAGAGAGCAGTGAACCAGGCTGAGGGAAGGGGAGAGCCAGGAGCAGAGAGACTCCTGCTCCTCTCAACACAGGGCTGCTGCTGAAACCTCTAAACCACAGGTTGCATCATAAAAACAATAAGATTACAGACAAGCATGGTGGGCTGCTGCTATTCCAGTGAGACCAGTGTGTGTGTGCACAACAATAGCAACGCCACACACACACACAGCCATGTAGGCCAAAGAAGTCCTTCTAATAAGCAGGCGTGTGAGAGAGTGTCCACTCACACAATTCAGCAGAGGAAATGCCATTCTAACTGCTGTGGGCTGCATTGGTGTTGTGATGTGGGGATGTGGGGTCCAATTAGCTCATACTGCAGTCCATTCCATTTCCTGTCAGACGGACATACTTCACGACAAACGAAAAAGGCAACAAAAACCTATTAGTGCAACTTCTGATGTTGGCAATGCAGAAAAGAATAAGAAAAGCCTCCATGGCATGTCCCATGGGGCAGTTCACCTCACCCCCCCATGTGGAGCAGTGAAGGTGGTACACACAGAGAGCCAGTACAGGAGGTGTGGCTTGATTGCACTGTAATTGGCACCTGCTCCTCCTCTCTCCCACCTCGGGGCCCAGGGAGCAGGCTAGCCGACCTCGAGGCTCAGGGAACAGGCTAGCCCACCAGGGACAAGCACCTAATTACCCACAACGTAGACCTGGGATTATTTTGTAAATACCTGTTTACCACAGTGGCCTCTGAGGGGTGGAGGCGAGGGGAAAACAGAACACAGTAAACATGAACACTGTGGGAACTGGGGGCTTGGCAGGACCAGGGTTTTGCCATCTCCACGCACACTCTGCCAAATGCCGGAGGGCTTAGAGAGGGCCCGACAGTGGGGCTAACTGCAGGGACGGGATCTATGGACTGTGTATAAAGGCTGGGGGGAGGAGGGAGGGGACGACACAATTAAGGGACTAAATGGACTGTGTGTGGAAACAAACAATATGAAGCATCTGGTACTACATCACAGCAAGACAGAAGCGCAAGCTGCATGTTCTGCACCAAAATCCAAAGCCTTCACTGATACTGAATATGGCACTTACGCATACTCACACCCTCTATCCCAACCATTATCCTCTCTGCACTGTAAACAAATGATCTTTCAGCGGAAAACCGGTATTGCTCATCCTGCTGCCCTTTGACCTCCACATCCAGTACTCCTCGCTACACCTCCCCCTTCAGAAACAGCCCTTCTCTGCATTCTCCTGCAAGCCAGGGCAGCTCTGGGAGGTGCAGGCAGAGATAGGGAAACACACACACACACACCCACCCACCCTCCCGTAACTAACTACACTCTGCTCATTCACTTCCCGGAAATACCTAGGGAGAATTTGGTCAACCAAGCATGAAGAGAGAGGGAAAGAAGGAAGATAGAGGAGGGAGAGAGATAAGGGGAGAGGAGGGAGAGAGATAAGGGGAGAGAGAGCGAAGGGAGTGAGGGATATAGGGAGAGAGAGGGAGTGATACAGTAAGAGAGCGGAGGGAGGGAGATTAAGGAAGAGAGCGAGGGGGAGGCAGGAAGAGTGATAGAGCAAGTGAGGGAGTGCCAGAGAGGGAGGAGGGAGATGGAGAGCAAGGGCTGGGGTGAGGGAGAGAGAGAGAGAGCAATGCTTATGTAAACCCATCTGTATCACACTCCAAATATTTACAAGCTCTCTGAAAAAGACAGCCCTTTTCAATTTCTTAGAGGGCCCTTACTGATCCCCCCCCCCCCCCACTTAGTGATCTCTTCCCCCCACACTTACTAATCCCCCCCCCTTACTGATCTCTCCCCCCTCCCTTTACTGATCTCCCCCCCCTTTACTGATCTCCCCCCCTTTACTGATCTCCCCCCCCCCTTTACTGATCTCCCCCCCCCCTTTACTGATCTCTCCCCCCCTTTACTGATCTCTCCCCCCCTTTACTGATCTCTCCCCCCCTTTACTGATCTCTCCCCCCTTTACTGATCTCTCTCCCTGAATATTTCTGAAAAGGCACGTTTAGCCTTATCAACTCCTGGATAACACAGTTTAAAATAAGTCACACTGCACAACCTGAATAAATCTACAGAGGAGCACTGTCAGGGAACAATCAATCACGGGCAAGCTAATCGCGTGTCTGTGGGACAGAGGGAACATGGGAGAAATTAACAGGGCCACTAAAGCTCCAGTCAGTCAAGCCAAGTGGGTGAAATTCTCCATTGGGGTTCCAGACCTGCAGAATGGGCTCACTGAGATGGTGAGCCCAGAGAGAGTGGTCAGATGAGCTGGCCTCTGGAAGGGGGGCTTGGCTTTACTGCTAAAAACAACCGGAGGCATGTGGCCTGATCCCCAGTGCAGCTCTTCTCTGGGTACGCTATGCACTATGCAGAGCTATAGAGAGACCCTGCCTGCCCCCCTGCTATTCCACTCCACAGCAGCCTGAACTGGTCTCTAAACCTGTTCTTTAACTGCTCATCCACACTACTAATCAACTATGTTATTACTCTTCTTGTTCCTGCTCTGGTTCCTCTTCGCACACACACACACACACACACTTTCCTGAGATGTGAAGACTTGATGCTATTACACACCGGTTCCCCCCCACTCCCTGCATTCCACTCATAGCACACAGCACATACACACAGAGAACTGGGAGCCTGGAGATGAGTCACGTCAACGGTCAGAGCCTGAGAGAGGGAGCGCCACCAACTGACCTTCGGTTTCACACAGGGTCCAATTCTGGGAACAGCAAGACACTACTCAACATTTAATTGCACTGCCCTACATACAGAACAAATATCCTACATCTAAAAACCTACCCTTGAAAACAACATGATCACATTCCTTGCAGGCACTAAATGTATTATACGATAGATACTGTAGGTCAATAACATAGGACTAACTGGGCAGATATGGAGTTGCCCATTTTAGTGTTGTTTGTAGAATGTGGAGGGGGCTCCTCTCATCCTGAAAATAATGGGAAGTAATGTAATGGAAGTAAAATCTCTCTGGTATGACTGGTCATACCAGAGAGACAGAAGGCTTCTAGAACCTTCTCTGGCCCCAACGGGCCTGTTTAAACAGAACACTCCATGACATGGCTGTGCTGTGTACCTCCTCTCTAGCCTTCATAGAGGCGACCATATTTGGCTGATTATCTTCCTGAAAGCATAATGACCGGGTTTAACAAAACATAAACTTATTGAAACAATGCTAGCATGCTATGCTAAGGATTACATTAGTAAGGAGCATAATTACACAAGGTGGATTAGCTAGCTAGTTAACACACTATACAGCGACAGGAACCAACCAATCCACTAACATGCACGTGAATGACACGGCCTCATTAAGTTTGCATTTATGTAGCTAGCTGAGCATTTACTGAAGCAAATTAGTGGCTCATTCAAGGACACAGCAGCTGGGAGGCTCACCTGGGATTACTAGCAAACTATCTCGTCTCCAGTCAGCCATCCATTCCCCTGATCAATAGGCCTTACTTACTGCCACCCTGAACATCTGCATGTCATTCAGATGAAATGGAAAAAACATGAAAATGCACTGGGCTCATTGGGCTGGCCACTCCTGATATCTTTAGACCTATGGTATGCTTTGTGCACATCTAGAGATTGGTGACAGACACAGGGTTGAGAAAATTTGCCTATTCAGAAAACCTTGAAGTATTTTTTAGTGTCAGAACAGTGTTTTGACCTGCAATGGGATAAAAGGATACATAAAATCACCTATGTAGGTTTATTTTGTTTACTTTACTCCCCAGATACATAGCCATTACCTACAAGCAGGGGCGACCAGTCATTCAGGGCTGTTTGAGCCCCAACTGTTTAGCTTTTTTGTTGCCTGTTTTGCATGTTGTTTTGGCATTCATTTGTGTCACATATCAGTTTGCAAACAATGTTAAAAAAAATGTCATATCACTGAGTTAATAAAGCCGCATACCAAGTTAGTCTCTTTTTTGCTTTCTTGAGAAGGGCAGCGCCAAAATGCAGGGGTTTCAGCCTAGCTCAGTGCTTTCGTGGGGGTGGGGCAGCCAAGAGAAAATACGGAGCGTAGGGGTTGGTAGTGTTCTTGAGTTGCGCCGTGATTGGCTCAGTTTTCTGTCACGCATGGGGACATTATATATTTAAAAAAATGTAACCTTTATTTACCTAAGCAAGTCAGTTAAGAACAAATTCTTAATTACAATGACAGTGTCAGAACAGTGTCAGCTGTGAACTACATCACTGCAAAATCTACGGGTAGAGCTCGAAAATTCAAGCCCCTTGGGTGCTGCCATAAAATGGCATTAGAAGTGTCCATCCAAGAAGGCTTAAGGTCATTGGCCACAGATAAAATGACATGAAATCACGTTAGATCTACAGTAGATTTGATTGGAATGAAAATCTTAGCTAGCAGTCATCATGAATCAAGTCGACAATCTACTGGTAAATCCTATTCAATCCCTGTCATATGAAGATAAATAATAATGAGAAATTATAGATAAAACGTATCGGTGCTCATCGGCCATTGGACATAAACATTACACAACAAGTTGGAAATCGTAAATTCAACAATGAGTGGTTTGAAAGGGATCAGTGGCTAACTGCAAGCATTGCAAAGCAATCACTAGCCTGCTATTCAGTGGAGTGGGTGTGTAGTCCAACTCTGGGTTTAAGGGTCTCTTTTCCAAGCTTAAAAGGATAAACATTCAACATTGGCCATGCTGTCAATCCAGCATGACCTCTGCCGTGCTCAAAACTGGGAACTTTTAACTGGGAAATCTCAGACTTCAGTGAGTTCAAGACAACTGGGAACTCGGAAGAAAACAAGCTCCAAATGGGAAAATACATTCTCAATGGTAATCCAACACACAATTGCAAGTTGGGAACTCGGGCCTATTTCTAGAGCTCCGACCTCAAGATCACGGATGTCATCATGATTCGCCACGGTTTGAAAAACATCTATATTTTTTCAGTTCCCAGTTGTCTTGAAAGCACCATAAATCCAGAGAATGCCAGACTTTGATGACAAAGTTTGATGACAAAATTTGCCCACGAAGGACCACCGCACCACCTTTCTGTTCAAGTGAGCACAGCATAACACGGAGTCCCAAAATATCTTGTATGCTGCTGCATAAATGTAATATGCCAGGTAGATATGTATACTGTAGCTAAGAAAGTAATACTAAATGTATGTTGTGTAGTAAGCTGTTAGTAGCCCATGTGCCTCACTAATAATTTAATCTATTGTCACCTCTTAATTTCACCTACTGTTCTGACTTGGTGGTGCCTATAACCTGTTTTAGAGAAATGCAATCATTGAATATTGTAAGAGCTTTCATTGTCTGCCTATATGCCGCCTTTATTTATCCTACGGTTCTGAATTGGTGTACAGGGAGAATACTGTAAGAACAGCCCATTTCAAAAGTGCTAAACAAATAGTTATATTGAAAACATCTGTCCTAACTCGCTCATTAATGTCTTAATCAAAATAACAGATTGCCTCATCCTCACGTCGTCCCCTTACGCCATAGTTTGAACATCTCAATTGTCAGTAGAAACCATATTTCTTTAAGCAGTCAGCCATATCAGCTGTTTTTTAAAGTCAGTAAATTAGGCTGACTGAACTGTTTCGCTGCCAGACAAGGCTCCGCTGATAGCCAGGAGTAGCAGTGGTAAGGTGTTGGGACTGCTGTTGGGACTCTGCTATTGGGAAAGCTTTATGCATAGTGCATTTGTAAAGTTTTCAGACCCCTACATTTTTCCCACATTTTGTTACGTTTATTCTAAAATAGATTAAAAAAACACTCATCACAATACCCCATAATGACAAAGCAAAAACTGTTTTTTAGAAATTATTGCAAATGTATTCTAACTAAAAAAAACTAATATCACATTTACAATAGTATTCAGACCCTTTACTCAGTACTTTGCTGAAGCACCTTTGGCAAAGATTACAGCCTCTAGAGTATAAAGCTACTTGGCACATCTGTATTTGGGGAGTTTCTCCCATTCTTCTCTGCAGATCCTCTCAAGCTCTGTCAGATTGGATGGGGAGCGTCGCTGCGCAGCTAATTTCAGGTCTCTCCAGAGAAGTTCGATCAGGTTCAAGTCCGGGCTCTGGCTGGGCCACTCAAGGACATTCAGAAACTTGTCCCGAAGCCACTGCTGCATTGTCTTGGCTGTGAGCTTAGGGTTGTTGTCCTGTTGGAAGGTAAACCTTCGGCCCAGTCTGAGGTCCCGAATGCTCTGGAGCAGGTTTTCAACATCCCCACAGCATGATGCTGACACCACCATGCTTCACCGTATGGGATCGTGCCAGGTTTCCTCCAGAAGTGCCGCTTGGCATTCAGGCCAAAGAGTTTGATCATGGTTTCATCAGTCCAGAGAATCTTGTTTCTCATGTTCTGAGTCCTTTTGGTGCCTTTTGGCAAATTCCAAGTGGGCGGTCATGTGCCTTTTACTGAGGAGTGGCTTCCGTCTGGCCACTCTACCATAAAGGCCTGATTGGTGGAGTGCTGCAGAGATGGTTGTCCTTCTGGAAGGTTCTCCCATCTCCACAAAGGAACTCAGGAGCTATGTCAGAGTGACCAAGTTTTTGGTCACCTCCCTGACCAAGGCCCTTCTCCAATCAATTGAATTTACCACAGGTGGAATCCAATCAAGTTGTAGAAACATCTCAATGATGATCAATGATAATAGGATGCACCTGAGCTCAATTTCAGCTCTCATAGTAATGTATTTTTAATACATTTCAAAAAATTAAACCTAATCGCTAAAAACCTGTTTTCGCTTTGTCATTATGGGGTATTGTGTGTAGATTAATAAAAAAAAAAAAATGGTTTTAGCGATTTTAAAATGAGGCTCTAATGTAACATTTGGAAAAAGTCAAGGGGTCTGAACACTTTCCGAAAGCACTGTAGGCCCTAACAGTTTGTGGGCACCGTTTGTCACCGTTATAGTGCAATAAATGTATTGTTTAGTGTTGTGTTGTGGCTTTGCTGGCATGTATAAAGGTTTTCTACAAGATAAATGCTACAGTAACTGAAACCGACCATTTGATTTCCGGAGCAGAATTTCTGCTGGAATTCTGCTCATTTGTCTCACAAGAGACAACGCATATCACAAACAGAGAGCAATTCATTTGGGTTGACAGAGTGACTTTGCTGGCAGGAGTGAAATTCACAGGCTTGCTATTTCTGGCAGCAGAGGGTGGGATAATGAAATCAAGCTGGTGGAAATGATTCTCAGCGCTATGCACCAAGACACCTCAATAACAATTAAAGAGAGGAGAGGGGTTCAAGGAGAGAAAGACGAGGGGAGACAACTAGAAACAAATCCGAGAGGAACACCACTATAACAGTACCAATATACTGTAGCATAGCGCTCTCACACTGGCACTACTGTAAAATCCCAATGCATGAGTTCAACTCTCCTCAGGTCATGGCAAAGAGCATTTTCAGAAGACATCCCACATGAGTCAGAGAAATCATGTAGGCCTAGGTCTATGTAGAAAGACTACACTCTGGGTACCCACTTCACAAAGCCTGCCAAAAGCCCTGGTAACCTGTAACCAGCTGGCATTTACCATGTTTTAGTAACCATATCGGTTAAGGAGAGCGTGCCGCGAGAAGAAAAGCAAATCCACCTGGATCTAATGTCCTGGTTCTTTAGATCAGAGACTGTACCAGAGAGACCCTCGAACTAGACCTGGAGTTCCCTGACAGGGGGATCAGAGGTAACTGGACCTGGATCAGAGTGAACTGAGGGTCAGATGAGAGTGCCCTGGGGGGAGAGAGGGTCTCTCGTTAGATTGTTCATAGAGGATGGGGAGAGAGCTTGTGTATTACTGTATGGAAGCCTTGCCCTTGAAGAAGACAGCGATAGCAACAGCTGGGAGAGCTGTGGAATGCCAGTGCAATGCTGCAGCCTGCCAGCTTCACGGCCAATCCCAGATGTGCATTATCTCCCCTGCCATAGCGATAGCAGCAACTTCTCCATAGGGGCCAAATAGCACTCCAAGAGCCTACACTGAATTTCTGAGGTATCCTGGAAAAATACTACCCCAGCCCAATGTGGCAGTCTCAGCAAATGTTATGACACTTGATGAGAAGCCAGTGCTCAGCGAGCCTCTATTAGACGCACCACAGTTGACTGTGATTATATCGACAGAGCCACGTGGATAAAGTACTGTCAGTACTGCAGGGCCAGGCTGTCTCAGGACACAAATGAAGGCCGGTGCCATTTAGATTACTGTCACAGCTTAAAGATGGGGGGAAATATTGAGATGGATGTTTTTTCTCCTGAGAGAGAGAATTTCACAGCCAAAGTACTTTACCATGTCACTTCATTCGATTTTCCACTGTGGTTCATTAGCTCTGTACAGCGTTGATCTCCTCAGAGAGGAGACAGGGGAAGGTGCTCACCTGAAGCCATCTCCCACGTTGACTATCTCCACCTCGCTGTCGGTGGAGGTGACGTTGATCTCCTCGCTGGCTGGGACAGGGGGTGCAGGGGTCGCCTCGATCACCACCACGTCTTCATCCAGAGAACCTGGAACACAACACAGTCAAATCGAAGTTATTCATCACATACGCCGAATCAAATCCATTTTTATGTTACAGTGAAATGCTTACTTACAAGCCCTTAACCAATGATGCAGTTAAGAAAATAACTGAAAAATTTAAATTAAGAAAAAAGTAAGAGATAAGAAAAACAAATAATTAAAGAGCAGCAGTGAATAACAATAGTGGGGCTATAAACAGTGGGTACCGGTACAGAGTAAATGTGTCAATGCGCGGAGGCACTGGTGTCGAGGTAATTGAGATAATTATGTACATGCAGGAAGGGTTGTTAAATGAATACAACTAGTATAGACTATATAGTGAAATGCTTGCTTACGAGCCTTTCCAATTGATGCACAGTAAAAAAAAAAAAAATGAACACAAGAGGAATAAAATAAAATACACAAGAATGGAGCTATATACAGGAAGTACCAGTACCAGATCAATGTGGAGCTATATACAGGGAGTACCAGTACCAGATCAATGTGGAGCTATATACAGGGAGTACCAGTACCAGATCAATGTGGAGCTATATACAGGGAGTATCAGTACCAGATCAATGTGGAGCTATATACAGGAAGTACCAGATCAATGTGGAGCTATATACAGGGAGTACCAGTACCAGATCAATGTGGAGCTATATACAGGGTGTACCAGATCAATGTGGAGCTATATACAGGGAGTACCAGTACCAGATCAATGTGGAGCTATATACAGGAAGTACCAGTACCAGATCAATGTGGAGCTATATACAGGGAGTACCAGTACCAGATCAATGTGGAGCTATATACAGGGAGTATCAGTACCAGATCAATGTGGAGCTATATACAGGAAGTACCAGTACCAGATCAATGTGGAGCTATATACAGGGAGTACCAGTACCAGATCAATGTGGAGCTATATACAGGAAGTACCAGATCAATGTGGAGCTATATACAGGGAGTACCAGTACCAGATCACTGTGGATCTATATACAGGAAGTACCAGTACCAGATCACTGTGGAGCTATATACAGGGAGTACCAGTACCAGATCAATGTGGAAATATATACAGGAAGTACCAGTACCAGATCAATGTGGAGCTATATACAGGGAGTACCAGTACCAGATCACTGTGGAGCTATATACAGGGTGTACCAGATCACTGTGGAGCTATATACAGGGAGTACCAGTACCAGATCAATGTGGAGCTATATACAGGGAGTACCAGTACCAGATCAATGTGGAGCTATATACAGGGAGTACCAGTACCAGATCAATGTGGAGCTATATACAGGAAGTACCAGTACCAGATCAATGTGGAGCTATATACAGGAAGTACCAGTACCAGATCAATGTGGAGCTATATACAGGGAGTACCAGTACCAGATCACTGTGGATCTATATACAGGAAGTACCAGTACCAGATCACTGTGGAGCTATATACAGGGAGTACCAGTACCAGATCAATGTGGAAATATATACAGGAAGTACCAGTACCAGATCACTGTGGAGCTATATACAGGGTGTACCAGATCACTGTGGAGCTATATACAGGGAGTACCAGTACCAGATCAATGTGGAGCTATATACAGGGAGTACCAGTACCAGATCAATGTGGAGCTATATACAGGGAGTACCAGTACCAGATCAATGTGGAGCTATATACAGGGAGTACCAGTACCAGATCAATGTGGAGCTATATACAGGGAGTACCAGTACCAGATCAATGTGGAGCTATATACAGGGAGTACCAGTACCAGATCAATGTGGAGCTATATACAGGGAGTACCAGTACCAGATCAATGTGGAGCTATATACAGGGAGTACCAGTACCAGATCAATGTGGAGCTATATACAGGGAGTACCAGTACCAGATCAATGTGGAGCTATATACAGGGAGTACCAGATCACTGTGGAGCTATATACAGGGAGTACCAGATCACTGTGGATCTATATACAGGGAGTACCAGTACCAGATCACTGTGGATCTATATACAGGGAGTACCAGTACCAGATCAATGTGGAGCTATATACAGGGAGTACCAGATCAACGTGGAGCTATATACAAGGAGTACCTTGTACCAGATCAATGTGGAGCTATATACAGGGAGTACCAGTACCAGATCACTGTGGATCTATATACAAGGAGTACCAGTACCAGATCAATGTGGAGCTATATACAAGGAGTACCAGTACCAGATCACTGTGGATCTATATACAGGGAGTACCAGTACCATATATACAGGGAGTACCAGTAGGCATCCGACTAGATAAGAATATACTGGGGAGAGAGACATCCAGCAATTTGACCTGTAAATCCTGATGTAAACATTGTTGAACTGATAATGATCAAATGAGACTCTTTGCTACGTGAGAACCTTGGACTGTATTCATATAAAGTGGCCAGAAATTCTCTTTACGTAAATAAAATTGCAGCCGTTGTAGTACACAGTTAATTCCATAGAGGTTATACTGTACATGTCTGTTCTGTATATAGCAGGCTCTGTTGCTAAGATGGCTGGTTGACAACACATCAGCTCATGTGTGTTACGCAGCAACAAACAACCTCCACCAGCATCTTCTGGTGGTTCTTCCTCACCAGGGGAGAAACACACCCAAAGCTAAATAGGAGTATCAGTATCAGTATAAATGAATAGTGATTGTGGTGTGGGTGTGCAGGCTAACAGTCTGTGTACTGGGCCTGTGTGAAATGTAGGTCAGTAAATGCTGCTCTGCTCTCAACTGTCTGCAGGATTTGCAGTGCAATCTCTGCATCTGCACTCTGATTGGTCCCCTGTCCACTGTCTCTCATTCCAGTTCTCATTTCAGCCATGCCTGACCTGGCCTCACTGTCAGGAAGAGGCCTGGAGTGTGTTCAATACACTTAACATTTCTTAACATCGCAACCAGGAAGGCAAGAGGCTTGTTGTTTTTGTCACACCACCCCAAACAGCTAGTCCTAAATGTGGCCCTTAAACTCACTGTCTGTTAAATCTACAGACATAACTTACAAGATTAAAATGTACAGTTCAAAAACTAAATTCATTCTAGTCCAGTGTATTATTACTATACTGAAATGATTTTCTAACATTAGGTTCAACTGTGCCATGTGTTGCCTCATAGCTGCTGTGTTGTTTGTGTGTTTCAGTGCAGTGGCTTGTTGCTCTAGTGAACATCAGCACTCCCGAGTGAGTTCTATTGCAGTGGTCCACTGGGTGCTTTTGCTTAGCACCCTCTCCTAGCCTAGCTACCTCTCTCCTACCACTCTCCTAGCCTAGCTACCTCTCTCCCTCATGAAACATACTGCTCTACACAAACACTTCCTGGTTTAGGGAATGTAAATAAGAAGACTATATTACCTCACATCTAAACTGTGAACAATGGCCGATGTGACAATTGACATGGACAAATAAGAGAAATGTCCTGGCTGCTAGCTTTGAATAGAGATCTATTTCAGTGTGTAGTGTCTGCATTCTCAATTTTGCAGTTGAGAGAAGGCAGATTGTGACCTGAGGGGTGTATGCAGCTTGGTCTAACACACAGTATGGTCAGTTGCAGATAGAAATGTAATATATAGAACTGTCATGATTTCCATAGCCTACTGCATGGCATATGTCTATATTGTGACATGAATACAGGAATTAAAGTACTAAAACACTCCTGTCATGTCCATGTATTTAAAGTCTTGTGAATAGGCAGCTTTGTGATTGGGCCTTTTTATGTCCATTACATTCATCCCCTCCTCTGGCCAATAGAGATCCATCTCTACTGACTGCCTCCCCCCCTCCTCTCATCTGCTGAACAATGGCATAGTTTCTCCTCAGAGCCCTTGTTGTTAGCAGGCTACAGTGGGGATTAGAGCTCAGTGCTTGAGTCAGTCCTCTCCACCCACCTACTTCCCATAGCAAAAGACACAGAGAGAGGCAGCCTTGCCCCATGACCCCCTCAATCCTTCCCCAGGGCCACAGTGGAAACACTATTACAGCTTAGCTACATGAAGACATAAAACTGAGAGAGGTGAAAGAGGGTCAGGCAGGAACGGAAAATGAAGAGTTCCTTGAAGAATTGCGTTCTTTGGCTTGTGTTGTAGCGGTGCAGCTCAGGAAACAGCGGGTGGTTGTCAGAAGCGTGCTGTGCTGCTCTACTGTGGTGTGTTGTGGGAGGAAAAGCTGGGTGCATAAACCCAGACACCTGCAGCTCAGACCGAGGAAGAGGCCTGGTTTCTGGGCTACCAGGTTTGGAGCTCCGGGTAGCAGAGCGGAGACACATGCCCTTTTGGTGCGAGGTTGGTTAGTCCCCGATCAGCAGTACCTACCCACCTTGCGTGCAAAGTCTATTTTTCACACATATTCACAGGTCAGGGTGACTCAGGGGTGTGATAGAGAGAACCAGTGAGTGACCTCGGTAGAACAAAGAGAATGTGCTACATAATAATGACTGTGTGCAAGACTGAGATAAGTGGGAGGGAAGGTGCTATTGCATTTACATTTTAGTCATTTAGCAGACGCTCTTATCCAGAGCGACTTACATACATTTCATACATTTTTTTTTTCTTTCTGTGCTGGTCCCACGTGGGAATCGAACCCACAACCCTGGCGTTGCAAACACCATGCTCTACCAACTGAGCTACAGGGAAATGCTACTCAACAGGCTACTCAACAGGAAATTCAAATGTGCATATATAGTCGAACTTGAAATGTGTGTGTACAGCACCGGGCCATTCTATAGCACCTTTTATAGCGAGCGACGCACGCCCTCATTTGTATGTCTCAAAGTGAAACACATACATTAGAGCTCCATCAAAGCATGTATATTCATGGTAACTGCTGAAGAGCTAGCCTCAGAGGTTCCTAAAGAGGCGTATGAATATGAGAGGGAAAAAAACTAATGTCTTTTGAACATAGGCTGAAAATGCCTGAAACAAAGAGGGCTATGTAAATGTATAAAAATCCTAACAGGCTTGGCCATGCCCAGGGGTCATATTCCAGAAACCCTTGGGCTTAACTTCGCTGTGTGTATTCCACTGCACAAGAGCTATGTCAAAAGAATGGAAATTGCTGGACTTCTCACTGCATCTACCCCTGGCACCTACAAAGATGCATAGAGCTCAAACACTGGACAGAATCTTTTTTAAAACAACTGATTCTTCAATACCCACAGATACATCCACAGAGATGGTCGCCTCGCTTCGAGTCCTTAGGAAACTATGCAGTATTGTCTTTAAATTACTATCCCCACCTGTAGCAATCACTTGTCATAATGAAGTGCTTTGAGAGACTAGCCTCCAGTATTTATGCTGCAGTAGTTTGTGTCAGGGGGCTAGGGTCAGTCTGTTATATCTGGAGTATTTCTGCTGTCTTATCCGGTGTCCTGTGTGAATTTAAGTATGCACTCTCTAATTCTCTCTCTCGGAGGACGTGAGCCCTAGGACCATGCCTCAGGACTACCTGGCCTGATGACTCCTTGCTATCCCCAGTCCACCTGGTCGTGCTGTTGCTTCAGTTTCAATTGTTCTGCCTGCGGCTATGGAACCCTAACCTGTTCACCGGATGTTCTACCTGTCCCAGACCTGCTGTATTCAACTCTAGAGAAACAGCAGGAGCGGTAGATACTCTGAATGATCGGCTATGAAAAGCCAACTGACATTTACTCCTGAGGTGCTGACCTGTTGCACCCTCGACAACCATTGTGATTATTATTATTTGAGCCTGCTGGTCATTTATGAACATTTGAACATCTTGGCCATGTTCTGTTATAATCTCCACCCGGCACAGCCAGAAGAGGACTGCCCACCCCTCATAGCCTGGTTCCTGTCTAGGTTTCTTCCGAGGTTCTGGCTGTGGGAGTTTTTCCGAGCCGCCATGCTTCTACACCTGCATTGCTTACTGTTTGGGGTTTTAGGCTGGATTTCTGTACAGCACTGTGACATCAGCTGATGTAAGAAGGGCTTTATAAATGCATTTGATTGATTGACGAAACAGCCTACTGGGAGGAGGTGAGGGCACTCGGAGTGTGGTGTCAGGATAACTACCTCTCACTCAACATCAACAAAACAAAGGAGATGATCATGGACTTCAGGAAACAGTAGAGGGAGCACCCCCCTATCCACATCGAAGGGACAGTAGTGGAGAAGCTAGAAAGTTAGGTTCCTCTGCGTACGCGCCTCTTCAACCTCAGGAGGCTGAAGAAATGTGGCTTGTCACCCAAAACCCTGACAAACTTTTACAGATGCACAATCGAGAGAATCCTGTCAGGCTGTATTACAGCCTGGTACAGCAACTGCACCACCCACAACCACTAAGCTCTCCAGAGAGTGGTGCGGTCTGCACAACGCATCACCGGGGGCAAACTACCTGCCCTCCAGGACACATACAGCACCCGATGTCACAGGAAAGCCAAAAATATTGCTAAGGACAACAACCACTGCTTGTTCACCCCACTACCATCCAGAAGACGAGGTCAGTACTGGTGCATCAAAGCTGGGACCGAGAGATTGAAGAACAGCTTCTATTTCAAGGCCATCAGACTGTTAAACAGCCATCACTAACACAGAGAGGCTGCTGCCAACATACAGACTCAAATCAGTAGCCACTTTAATAAATGGATCACTAGTCACTTTATACAATGCCACTTTAATAATGTTTACATGGGCCTCCCGGTTGGCACAGTGGTCTAAGGCACTGTATCGCAGTGCTAGCTGTGCCACCAGAGATTCTGGGTTCAAGCCCAGGCTCTGCCACAGCCGGCCGCGACCGGGAGGCTCATGGGGTGACGCACAATTGGCCCAGCGTCGTCCGGGTTAGGGAGGGTTTGGCCGGCAGGGATATCCTTGTCTCATCGCGCACTAGCGACTCCTGTGGCGGGCCGGGGGCAGTGCCCGCTGACCAGGTCGCTAGGTGTATGGTGTTTCCTCCGACACATTGGTGCGGCTGGCTTGATGTGCGTTGTGTCAAAAAGCAGTGCGGCTTGGTTGGGTTGTGTTTCGGAGGACGCTTGGCGCTCGACCTTCGCCTCTCCCGAGTCTGTACGGGAGTTGCAGCAATGAGACAAGACTACCAATTGGATACCACGAAATTGGGGAGAAAAAGGCAGACATATATTTTTTTACATATCTTGCATTACTCATCTCATATGTACAGGTGAAGTCGGAAGTTTATTAAAACACGTTCTTCAACCACTCCACAAATTTCTTGTTAACAAACTTTAGTTTTGGCAAGTCGGTTAGGACATCTACTTTGTGCATGACAAGTAATTTTTCCATCAATTGTTTACAGATTATTTCACTGCATCACTATTCCAGTGGGTCAAAAGTTTACATACACTAAGTTGCCTGTGCCTTTAAACAGCTTGGAAAATTCCAGAAAATGATGTCATGGCTTTAGAAGCTTCTGATAGGCTAATTGACATAATTTGAGTCAATTGGAGGTGTACCTGTGGATGTATTTCAAGGACTACCTTCAAACTCATTGCCTCTTTGCTTGACATCATGGGGAAATCAGCCAAGAAATTGTAGACCTCCACAAGTCTGGTTCATCCTTGCGAGCAATTTCCAAACGCCTGAAAGTACCATGTTCATCTGTACAAACAATAGCACGCAAATATAAACACCATGGGACCACGCAGCCGTCATACCGCTCATGAAGGAGACGCGTTCTGTCTCCTAGAGATGAACGTACTTTGGTGCGAAAAGTGAAAATCAATCCCAGAACAGCAGCAAGGACGTTGTTAAGATGCTGGCGGTAACAAATACAAAAGTATCTATATCCACAGTAAAACGAGTCCTATGTCGACATAACCTGAAAGGCCGCTCAGCAAGGAAGAAGCCAATGCTTCAAAACCGGCATAAAAAAGCCAGACTACGGTTTGCAACTGCACATGGGGACAAAGATCGTACTTTTTGGAGAAATGTCTTCTGGTCTGATGAAACAAAAATAGAACTGTTTGGTCATAATGACCATCGTTATGTTTGGAGGAAAAAAAGAGGGAGGCTTGCAAGCCAAAGAACACCATCCCAACTGTGAAGCACGGGGGTGGCAGCATCATGTTGTGGGGGTGCTTTGCTGCAGGAGGGACTGGTGCACTTCACAAAATAGATGGCATCATGAGGAATAGAAATTATGTGGATATATTGAAGCAGCATCTCAAGACATCAGTCAAGAAGTTAAAGCTTGGTCGCAAATGGGTCTTCCAAAAGGACAATGACCCCAAGCATACTTCCAAAGTTGTGGCAAAATGGCTTAAGGACAACAAAGTCAAGGTATTGGAGTGGCCATCACGAAGCCCTAACCTCAATCCTATAGAAAGTTTGTGGGCAGAACTGAAAAAGCATGTGCGAGCAAGGAGGCCTACAAACCTGACTCAGTTACACCAGCTCTGTCAGGAGGAATGGGCCAAAATTGTGGGAAGCTTGTGGATGGCTACCCGAAACATTTGACCCAAGTTAAACAATTTAAAGGCAATGCAACCAAATACTAATTGAGTGTATGTAAACTTCTGACCCACTGGGAATGTGATGAAAGAAATTAAAGCTGAAATAAATCACTACTCTACTATTATTCTGACATTTCACATTCTTAAAATAAAGTGGTGATCCTAACTGACCTAAAACAGGGATTTTTTACTAGGATTAAATGTCAGGAATTGTGAAAAACTGAGTTTAAATGCATTTGGCTAAGGTGTATGTAAACTTGCGAATTCAACTGTGTTTTCTACCATCCCTTGCATCTTGCCTATGCCATCCAGCCATCGCTCATCCATCCATACATACTGCTCAAAAAAATAAAGGAAACACTAAAATAACACATCCTAGATCTTAATGAATGAAAAAATCTTAAATAATTTTTTCTTTACATAGTTGAATGTGCTGACAACAAAATCACACAAAAAAAATCAATGGAAATCCAATTTATCAACCCATGGAGGTCTGGATTTGGAGTCACACTCAAAATTAAAGTGGAAAACCACACTACAGGCTGATCCAACTTTGATGTAATGTCCTAAAACAAGTCAAAATGAGGCTCAGTAGTGTGTGTGGCCTCCACGTGCCTGTATGACCTCCCTACAACACCTGGGCATGCTCCTGATGAGGTGGCGGATGGTCTCCTGAGGGATCTCCTCCCAGACCTGGACTAAAGCATCCGCCAACTCCTGGACAGTCTGTGGTGCAACGTGGCGTTGGTGGATGGAGCGAGACATGATGTCCCAGATGTGCTCAATTGGATTCAGGTCTGGGGAACGGGCGGGCCAGTCCATAGCATCAATGCCTTTCTCTTGCAGGAACTGCTGACACACTCCAGCCACATGAGGTCTAGCATTGTCTTGCATTAGGAGGAACCCAGGGCCAACCGCACCAGCATATGGTCTCACAAGGGGTCTGAGGATCTCATCTCGGTAGCTAATGGCAGTCAGGCTACCTCTGGCAAGCACATGGAGGGCTGTGCGGCCCCTCAAAGAAATGCCACCCCACAACATTACTGACCCCCCGCCAAACTGGTCATGCTGGAGGATGTTGCAGGCAGCAGAACGTTCTCCACAGCGTCTCCAGACTCTGTCACGTCTGTCACATGTGCTCAGTGTGAACGTGCTTTCATCTGTGAAGAGCACAGGGCGCCAGTGGCGAATTTGCCAATCTTGGTGTTCTCTGGCAAATGCCAAACGTCCTGCACGGTGTTGGGCTGTAAGCACAACCCCCACCTGTGGACGTCGGGCCCTCATACCACCCTCATGGAGTCTGTTTCTGACCGTTTGAGCAGACACATGCACATTTGTGGCCTGCTGGAGGTCATTTTGCAGGGCTCTGGCAGTGCTCCTCCTGCTCCTCCTTGCACAAAGGCGGAGGTAGCGGTCCTGCTGCTGGGTTGTTGCCCTCCTACGGCCTCCTCCACGTCTCCTGATGTACTGGCCTGTCTCCTGGTAGCGCCTCCATGCTCTGGACACTACGCTGACAGACAACAAACCTTCTTGCCACAGCTCGCATTGATGTGCCATCCTGGATGAGCTGCACTACCTGATCCACTTGTGTGGGTTGTAGACTCCGTCTCATGCTACCACTAGAGTGAAAGCACCGCCAGCATTTAAAAGTGACCAAAACATCAGCCAGGAAGCATAGGAACTGAGAAGTGGTCTGTGGTCCCCACCTGCAGAACCACTCCTTTATTGGGGGTGTCTTGCTAATTGCCTATAATTTCCACCTGTTGTCTATTCCATTTGCACAACAGCATGTGAAATGTATTGTCAATCAGTGTTGCTTCCTAAGTGGACAGTTTGATTTCACAGAAGTGTGATTGACTTGAAGTTACATTGTGTTGTTTAAGGGTTCCCTTTATTTTTTTGAGCAGTGTATATATATATATATATATATATATATATTTTTTACCTTTTATTTATTTATATATATATATATATAGATGAGCGATGGCTGGGTGGCATAGGCAAGATGCAAGAGATGGTAGAAAACACAGTTGAATTCGGCCAAATATATATATTATATATTTTTTACCTTTATTTAACTAGGCAAGTCAGTTAAGAACAAATTCTTATTTTCAATCATGTTCTAGAAACAGTGGGTTAACTGCCTTGTTCAGGGGTAGAACGACAGAGTTTTACCTTGTCAGCTCGGGGATTTGATCTTGCAACCTTTCGGTTACTAGTTCAACTCTCTAACCACTAGGCTACCTGCCGCCCCATATATTTATGTACATATTCTTATTCCATCCCTTTACGTGTGTGTATTAGGTAGCTGTGAAATTGTTAAATTACTTACTAGATATTACTATTACTGCACTGTTAGAAATAGAAGCACAAGCATTTCGCTACACTCGCATTAACATCTGGTAACCATGTATATGTGACCAATAAAATTTGATACACCCACAGACACACCCACACCCATCCTAGTCCTGTGATATTGTGCTTTGTTCATAAAATAGCCTAGCTCTGACTGTGAGCTAATTCATCAATCAATATATAGGCAGCTTTTCTCATTGCTGTTGAGCACACAGAGCAGGCAAGGTCTGACACAAAACAAACTTGGCTCAGGGATTAAAATGTTCTCTTCCATGATCAGAGGAGTAATGCATCTTTTACTAGAGCTTTATTTGGATAATTTTCTCTGAATAAAATAACATTTTACTGGAGTCATGTGTTTGAGAGTGTAACGCGCATTTGGTTGATGTTCACTTCCAAATAAAGGGGGAGGGAGACAGTAAACAAAACACAGTTCTGGCTAGAGTGAGAGAGAAAGAGCAAAAGTGCTGCTGGCCTGGTGAAAGAAATCCCAATTCTGAGTGTCTTCAAATAGCCCTGGTAGGACATCTTTCAGCAAGATGGAACAAAAACAGTAATGGTTGCTTGGCCTCTAGGCTACACATCTCATTTCCAGAGAATAACACCACAAAGGCCAAATATATTCCCCCCAATACAGTTACAGTGAGACTAAATAAAACTGTAGGAATAGGCTGTGTACACACTGTAAATGTACATTCTGAAGGCCATTCATGCATTCCTTCGCTCAGTCTTTTCTCAGAGGCAAAAAATTTCAATTGCTCTCAATTCTGAGCAAAGCGGATTCACAGAAATTAGCTTGCATTACATTCATTTCACAACATATTTCTGGTGTGATGCAACACAGACTTTGACTAATGTGGACAAAAGTATGACATGTTTGGCTCTGCAACATCATGAAGTCCATGACCCCCCCCCATACTAACAAGGCCTGCAAAGCAGACAGCTGGGAAACAGAGCAGTTGGACACGAGTGAACGGTGCTACGGATGGAGTCTCTGTGATTTAACACTGGCTGGCTATTTAACAGTGAGCGACTCCTTTGCCTCTGGTCTGACTTGTGGGGTGGCAGGCAGACTAGTGGTTAAGAGCATTGTGCTAGTAACCGAAAGATCGCTGGTTCAAATCCCCAAGCCGACTAAGTGAAAAATCTGTCAGTGTCCTTGAGCAAGGAACTTAACCCTAATTGCTCCTGTAAGTCGCTCTGAATAAAAGAGTCTGCTAAATTACTAAAATGTAAGGACCAGTACAATTTACCCTGGTCAGAGCAGCTTCATGTCATACGTCATTGCAAGCTCAGTGTCAGAGGAGTGAGGAAGATGTTCCCCTCTATGGGGATTGTGTGTGTGTGTTTTTTTCTCACAAAATGCCAGCTACTGTTGTTGTTGTGTGTGTGTGTGTGTGTGGGGGGGGGGGGGGGTGCTCATTCTGGAAGTGGGTTACTCATTTGACTTGTGTCACGTCTGAACAGCCTTGGCTATCAGTGCAAACTTTGTAGTGCTGATATTTTGGAGCCTCGGTCATGTACATAGGCTGACAGTAAGTGGCCTTCAGATTGCAGACCTGCGTAGGACAAAGGCAAAGCAGCTAGCAAGGTACTGCTCTGTGTCAGCGGTCATGGGCAGCTTAGCTGTATGGAGAAGAATGTGTTTTCTGTATCCATATATCCATGACCTATGAAATGTTTGAATCCTTCAACTGTAATGTGTAATTCAAAAAAAGTTTGTAAAATGTGTGTGCGCACGCGCAAGAGAAAAGGTCTGAAGCACGCACCAGAGTGCATAAGGAGGGTGAGTTTACCTGTGGCCACAGCTGTGCTGCTTGGCTGGCTGCTACTGCTGCTGACGTCTACATACAGCTCGTCCTCTGCCTCTGTGGACGAGGGTGAGGATGACTCGCTGGTCAGCTCCTCACTGGAGCTGCTGGTGCTGTGGAGCAGCGCGTACTTCCTGCGAGCGATTACCTCCCGCTTCTTCCTCTGGAGAAGTAGGCGCTCTTTCTGCTTCTGAGTCCGCTGGATGCCGCCGGGCCCAGGCTTCACAAACCTCTTCCTATGCAGTGAACGTCGCCCGCTCAGACACGGCCGCTTCAGCAGCACCGGCTCCACCTCCAACCGTGCCCACTTATGTGAGCGGCTTCCCCGAGTCCGACCCAGAATGGTGCGCAGACCCACCCCGGTCCCGCCCCCTGTGGTGGAGCCCGGCGTCTGCTGTGGGGGCTGCGGTCCCCCTGCTGCTCCCGTCCCTCCAGCCTCCACCTCTTCCTCTGAGCTCAGAGTGTCCGAGTCCCCGAAGCGCAGGCTGGAGGAGGGAGAGGAGGCACAGTCACTGAACGAGGACTCTGGGTTGCGTTCGTCCTCGCTGCGACGCTCCAAGAGATCTGGCTGGTGGCGCTGAAGGGGAAGAGAGCCCTCACTGACACGACCCTCCTTCAGGGAGCAGTCCGAAGGCCCTGGCTGTTGGCTCTTGCGCTTTTTGCGTCCGGGCAGGCCCCTGTCTGGGTCTCTACGGGCCCCTGTGTGACTCAGGGGCCGGTGCCTAGTCTCGGCACACAGCTGTGCAAACTCGCTGCCTGCCTTGCCAATCACCTCCATGTTGGCAGGGAAGCTCTTGGCTGTCTCCATGGGCTCTGGATTGGCCAGCGGACCCTTCAGGTGCTCCTGTCTACCCTGGGCCTCAGAGGGCACCTCGCTCTTCATGCTGCCTGGTCCACGCAGAAGCAACGCCAAGTACACTTCCACCAGCTCCTATAGGTCCATTGGCGGCACCGCAACTAACCTAGTTCTGTGAAACAAGAGAAGATAAACGTTAGACACACTAACAATGTGCGATCATTATTTTTCAATGGAGTTTATGAACAGAAATATGGGCTAAATGTATTATGATAATAATTACATGTGGTGGTAATATAGGGGCACTCGCTATCTCGTTGTTTAGGCAAAAACAGTGCACCATGATTTGTTTTTTGAGAGCAAATTAATTGAGGCCTTGGGCTGAGTCAGTTGTGTAGCATTTGTTTTATTATCCATTCCTGGCAGTGCATGACTCAGACTGGGTGGTAATCTGGGACTAATCTTAGTATGCTGGCTAGGCTTGATGCTGTAATGAAGGAAACTGATGAGCAAAGTAAGGTCATGCAGCCTGGTAATATGGAAAAGGTGGAAACAAACACTGGAGCATCTCTTTTACCAGTTTAATGTCTCCAGCTAAATTCTCTACTGTAGAGTGATAAAACCATGGAAAGGCTGCGTGGGGAGATTAGGAGACATTTTCATAATGGCATTACCGGAACAGAATGGACTGGAGAACTCGCTTATCGATATCTTCAGAAGGTACCAGGCTACAAGCAACCAATGCTAAGCATGCATCCCTTTGATATAGATCTTGTAAATAAAAACAAGCATGCTGCCATCAAAACACTAGCCTAGCAGAAACTCTTACCAAAATGGAAGCTTCTTGGCCTTCATATAGGCCTAATCTCACCGCTTTCCTCCTATCCATCCACCCTCACCATTTATCACACTTCCTCTCTCCATCCCTCACCATTTATCACGCTTCCTCTCTCCATCCCTCACCATTTATCACGCTTCCCCTCTCCCCCCCTCACCATTTATCCCGCTTCCCCTCTCCCCCCCTCACCATTTATCCCGCTTCCCCTCTCCACCCCTCTCCATTTATCCCGCTTCCCCTCTCCATTTATCCCGCTTCCCCTCTCCATTTATCCCGCTTCCCCTCTCCATTTATCCCGCTTCCCCTCTCCATCCCTCACCATTTATCCCGCTTCCCCATCCCTCACCATTTATCCCGCTTCCCCTCTCCATTTATCCCGCTTCCCCTCTCCATTTATCCCGCTTCCCCTCTCCATTTATCCCGCTTCCCCTCTCCATTTATCCCGCTTCCCCTCTCCATTTATCCCGCTTCCCCTCTCCATTTATCCCGCTTCCCCTCTCCATTTATCACGCTTCCCCTCTCCATTTATCACGCTTCCCCTCTCCATTCCTCACCATTTATCACGCTTCCCCTCTCCATCCCTCACCATTTATCACGCTTCCCCTCTCCATCCCTCACGCTTCCTCTCTCCATCCCTCACCATTTATCACGCTTCCGCTCTCCATCCCTCACCATTTATCACGCTTCCCCTCTCCATCCCTCACCATTTATCACGCTTCCCCTCTCCATCCCTCACGCTTCCTCTCTCCATCCCTCACCATTTATCACGCTTCCCCTCTCCATCCCTCACCATTTACCACGCTTCCCCTCTCCATTTACCACGCTTCCCCTCTCCATCCCTCACGCTTCCTCTCTCCATCCCTCACCATTTATCACGCTTCCCCTCTCCATCCCTCACCATTTACCACGCTTCCCCTCTCCATTTATCACGCTTCCTCTCTCCATCCCTCACCATTTACCACGCTTCCTCTCTCATCCCTCCTCATTTAACACGCTTCCACTCTCCACCCCTCTCCATTTATCCCGCTTCCCCTCTCCATCCCGCTTCCCCTCTCCATTTATCCCGCTTCCCCTCTCCATTTATCACGCTTCCCCTCTCCATCCCTCACCATTTATCACGCTTCCCCTCTCCATCCCTCACCATTTATCACGCTTCCCCTCTCCATCCCTCACGCTTCCTCTCTCCATCCCTCACCATTTATCACGCTTCCCCTCTCCATCCCTCACCATTTACCACGCTTCCTCTCTCCATCCCTCACCATTTATCACGCTTCCCCTCTCCATCCCTCACCATTTACCACGCTTCCCCTCTCCATTTACCACGCTTCCCCTCTCCATCCCTCACGCTTCCTCTCTCCATCCCTCACCATTTACCACGCTTCCCCTCTCCATTTATCACGCTTCCCCTCTCCATCCCTCACCATTTACCACACTTCCTCTCTCATCCCTCTTCATTTACCACGCTTCCTCTCTCCATCCCTCACCATTTATCACGCTTCCCCTCTCCATCCCTCACCATTTACCACGCTTCCCCTCTCCATTTACCACGCTTCCCCTCTCCATCCCTCACGCTTCCTCTCTCCATCCCTCACCATTTACCACGCTTCCCCTCTCCATTTATCACGCTTCCCCTCTCCATCCCTCACCATTTACCACACTTCCTCTCTCATCCCTCTTCATTTAACATGCTTCCCCTCTCCATCCCTCACCATTTATCACGCTTCCCCTCTCCATCCCTCACCATTTACCACGCTTCCCCTCTCCATTTATCACGCTTCCACTCTCCACCCCTCTCCATTTATCACGCTTCCACTCTCCACCCCTCACCATTTATCACGCTTCCACTCTCCACCCCTCACCATTTATCACGCTTCCCCTCTCCATCCCGCTTCCCCTCTCCATTTATCACACTTCCCCTCTCCATCCCTCACCATTTATCACGCTTCCTCTCTCCATCTCTCACCATTTATCCTCCTTTCCTAAAATTGTCTAGTCTAATCACATAGTTTCTATTTAAAAAAAGAAGCCTTTCACCAAGGGGAGGACAGAGTAAAATGTCTTCTGCTTCAATGCAGTCACCTCAAGTCCTTTCCTTTGAATTATGAAAGCAGCCATCTGTTTAAAAAAGGCACGTTGGCTCCATTCATTGGCCTACTTCTTGGTGTGGTGGAGTGGTATAACGTGCACACACAGCTGGCAGGGTGGTGTTTTCCTATATTTGATCCACCAGTAAAACACCTCAAACTATGGTTCAGAATAAAATACCACTTTATGAGATGTGTCATTAAATAAAACACAAGTGAACTGGACATTGTAAACTATCCTTTAGAAGCCTTATAATGGTTGGCCTAATGAAGCAGTACTGATTAAACAGTAATGTGTAGAAGACATACTAATTGCCATTCTCCAGCCTGCAATATCCTGTGTATTGACAAGGCTCAGTTTGAAAACAATGAAGTCTATGGTATAATGCGTTGTTCACACTAGAGGCCTTAATGCTCAAATCAGTTTTGTTTTTCAAAACTGCTTTGGAATACTGACTGTCCAAACAGCAAGGTAGAAGTGACCAAATCGGATGTGTGGGAGTTCAGTCAAAATGATTTTGCTGACATGGCTACGCTAGTTGTCATTGTAACAGGTGTGTGCTCAGTAGTGTAGGCTGATAGGAAGCAGGAGCACCACCACCAATCACTTAGAAGTTATGTAGCATGCTGAGGTGACAATGGCTGCCATGGACATTTCCCAGTCGCTTTGAATGTTCAATATCCTCATGTAATAAGACTAAGCCTCAAACGATAAGATGAGTCAACTTTTAAATCGACTACTTTTTGGCTAGCCACAGCAGTCAACTAGCTAGCCGTTCAGCTTTCTAGCACATTCACTAATTTGTGTGTGTAGTCAAACTAGCATGTTCTATCTAGTCAAACTGTCAGAGTAGCTAGCAAGCAACAAGATATACCAAATAGCAGTCTAAAAACCAGTAGAGGGCAAATAAACCAGATTTGACCATTTAGACAAGCTGCAAGGCCAATAATTAGATTTGTATCTGCTTTCAAACCACATAGGGTGGTTTCAAATGTGGCTTGTAATATCAGATTCCATGTCCTTTTTGGCTGTTCAGACTGCAGGAAAAGGACATATGCATCAGATATGAAAAAAAAGAAAAAGGATTTGAGTCACTTCAAACTGCCAATGTGAACAAGGCTTTAGTGGCATAGGCTATAACAATGCATCCACAAGACACAAGCACACATTATAGTAAGTGAAGGTTCTGTTCTGTCTAAGCATCAAACACATGTATTTACTGTTAGTCGGGCCCTATAAAATCCGCGATGTGGAGAATGATGGCGTAATCACCGAATCCTGACATTAAAACGGAATTCAACAATATTCAAAAACATATTGAACTTAGTAGGGAATCAAGTAAATGTATTGAAAAGTAATACATTTGCCAAAGTTTATCATAAGATAACAGAACGCGTCAGTCATTTGTATTTCCTGCAACTTTCTGAAGAGGCAATGAGAATGCCCGTCTGTGTGAGGTGCGAGCGTCTACCACTTTGTGTAGCTGTTAGCGATGACGCTAACTCAAACCTGTCCTCTGATAGATGGAAAAGCTCTCCCAAACTTTCTCAATTAATGTTAACTACTAAGTAGCCTATGCTTACCTGGCAGAATGATATCATGAGTATTTGTTTAGCAAACTCTACCATCATGTCTGCTACAAAAACAGCATTCTCTTGCTAGGTGCTCACTTCAATTAAAAGGGTAACTACATTCCAAAATATAAATATCTTAGATTTTTCCCAGACCCAAAGAATTGTCTCCTAGTGTGGTTTAAGCATTTTTGTGTTCTTAAAACATCAAATTTTGTTATTTTTCTATTAAAACGTCTGGTTGAGAGCAAAAACCGGACAAAAATTGGAACATTTCAGAAACCTGGGAAAACTAAGAGAAAAGAATTTGAGAGAGAAAAAAAATTGGCCAAAAAATTATTAATTTTATAGGGCCCTATGTTAGCACATCTCAGGCAAAGAAAAAGAAAAGCACCCAGCAACTGTGGTCAGGTCACAGTGTTTTCACCGTAGCTATAGCAAATACTGCAATACTATCCAGTCTGTTGCATTCCATTCGCTGACCCTGAGATCTTGATGTTACACAACACATCAGCATGCAGCACTATTAGCTTATTTAATGATCATAAAGTGTTTGAAAACCTGCACCAGGAAAGTAGTGCAGAGTGTAATTTGGTGTGTTCATGCGCATACACTAGAATGCAAACTTACTGCAAAACCCATTCAGTCAGTGAGTGCCTGGGATGGAAGCCACTTCCCCCACCCATTATTTGGACAAGAGTAATTCCAGAGTTATGGATGTTACATTTGCATGCAAAACCACAACTTTAAATGTCTCACAGAATGGACAAACAAAATATAAATTAAAAGTTTGATGTGTTTGTCTATAGTACCCCTTGGGGGGAGTGTATACAATATTGCCATGTTGGTTTCACTTTAAAATGACAAAATTGCTTTCTCAAGGTTGACCTTCAACTGGAATTCTCCATATGCATATTAAACCCCAGTGACCCATAAGTAGATTGAGGCATGCAGGAAACATAAGGATTATGTGGGTGCTTGTCTTCAAACTACAACGAAACCCTGAGTGGGTCAACCACTAGGGATCATCGAATCACGAATCCTCCCCAACACAAGGATTTGTGTAGCCCTGAGTTGACTACCATTAAAACATGATATCCACCTCACAAACTAGACAACAGGAGATGGTATCTGGCCAGGAGCCCTCAATGTGTAGCCTAGCCTATTAAAGAAAACAAACATTGAGAGTAGCACTGAACAAATACCTGATACAGTATTCATGAAAACACTTGTGTATCATGACTGTGTATCCATCTCATGAGCAAAGAGAAGGAAGAGGATGCCGCAGGTGGAGACTTCTGGGAACTGGGGCTAGGGGGGAAGGTGGAGGTGGGGGCGTTCTGAGATGCCCCCTCCCTGGGTTTCAATGTATAACTGCTGCCAGGGAACCAAAGCCCCGACCCATGATCCTCTGAGGCTCAACCCTGTGAGCCACTGATGAGTCCCTGTGCCACAGAGCGAGCAGCGCCATGACACAGAGCAGGCTCAGAGGACAGCCACCTTGGCAATCAATCCCCCCTGGCACCAAGGTGGAGACATTTCAGAGGAGAGGGCGTTTATGGGAAACTGCTTTAATTCATTCCTTGAGGAGCACAATGCAGACCTATCTTGAGCTTCTCGGCACACAGTTTCAGCAATGGCTGCTGAAAAACCAACTATACCACCTAAGCAAGGACACAAATTATTAAACCTATCCCAAACCTTTACCTAACTTAGCTTTTTCTATTTTGAGTGCAGGTTTGTCAATGTGTTCTGTGCAAGGTGTGACTCAAATGGTGGGGTGAATCAGAACTCATTATGCAGTACTTCTACCAGTCAATAATTGTAGAAAACAGTGCAATGAACTGCAGAACAGGAAGTTACACATTCTTGTCTCTACAAAAAAGGTAACCAACATGTTAGCCAAAAAACAAAAAGCGAACAGCTTTGAGTAAGCAGGCACAGTGCTTCATACATTGCCGCTATGACAGGCCCTTCTGAGAAGCTAAGATGTCATCCTCATCCCAATCACAGGGATTCTTCTAATGCCGTATGAACCAAGCAGCACTGCTAACATTGACAGCATTACATACTGCAAATGGGATGAAAATCCCCTAATGTGCTGACAAGAATGGCCATTTGTATAAACAAATAAATAATAATTCAAAGAATGAACACCTAGACAACCTTTGAGTGATTAAGCATTGGTTTCCTATTCGCGCATGGTACTATATATACTACAAGGTTTTGACATCTCAAATACAGGCTTGAGAGAATAGTGCCATGATGTAGGCGTATTTCAATACTACTACAATTCTGTGGGCAGAACAGACGTGATTACTTCTGATGAGCAGTCATATCACTGTTTTTATCAAGTCAAACTAAAACTGACAAAAAAATAATAACCATGCTGATGTGCTGAGGGGAAATGCTGAAATAGGCCCCACTATTATCATTCTATAACTGTGCCACTGCTCTGCAATATGGCATCCTGTGGGTTTTAGAAGCTGCCATAGTAACAAGGGAATGTGTGTAGCTACAATTAAGTTTATTTCTAGCTCATATAATTTAAGGTGCTCTGCCATTTCCTAAAATTATAACAGTTTGACTAATTTCAGTTTGTGACAAAACAAGCAAGAATAGTGTAGAGAATCATTGTACCATCTAAACGGCTGTGAAATATATTTTCCATAACCAAAAATATTGTATTTTCAGCTGCTTGAAGCTGGTGTACAAACCCGAAAGTAAAATACGCAATAACTACATATAATTACATAAGCATAGAAATAGAACACCTAACAGAGCTACCGCTTCCAAAGCCCCGTTTCCACTGGCACTTAAAATGTTGGCCAAATTCGACCTGGGTCGAGGGAAACCCGGGCCAGCGCAGCCCAGTTTCACAACTGGCGCCAACTCGATTCGAATTCGGGTTGGTAACGCCATTACAATGCAACCACCAAGCGGATCACTGCTGGATGCTGATACGTTTAGCTAGCTTGTCTGGGGCTGTTGCTGTTAGCTAGCACATGGATAAGCGGTACTGCAGTAGCTAGACATAACACAAATTACCACCACAGCTGGATCCTTTATTCATTTGTACACTACACAATACACTTTTATGAGAACTATCAGCCCTCAAATGCAAGCTACCAAATCAGAGTTGAAACAAGCTAGCTAACGTAAGCTAGCATGAATTTTAGCTGGCCAGGTCGTATTTATAGCTAGCTACATCATATCAAACCAGTCGCCTGGTTTTCTAGCTAGTTAATAGCCAACACCATGGCAAGCAAGGTAGGAATTATTAGTTATGCTAACAACGACGCTAACGTTTAGTTAGCGAACGTCAGCAAGCTAAATACATGGTTGACTGGCAATTCAACATCTTGCTAGCTAGCAACATTAGCGAAGCCAGCTGCAGTCACATATTGGCTACCTAGCAACATGACATAATTTCTCATTTCTGGGGGAGTGGAAATGCAATTTGAGCTATCCCACCAAGGCCAGCTCAGCCTGGGTTGAATTCAAAGTGCCAATGGAAACGGGGCTTTGGTGTTGCTTTCAATGTGAATGGCAGATCTATACCTTACATTTCTATGTGAATTTGTTCGGGTCACGCAAAAAGTTACATATTGCAGCTTTAAATCAATCCAGTGATGTGTTATTGTTCTCCAAATCGTGACTATGAGATTAGGTGTCTTCTATCATAGATAAAGTGTAGCATCAACGCAAAAAGAATGGCATCAACATCGTGAACATAAACCAAAACATGTCATGAGGGAAGAAGTATAGGTGCTTCCTATACTGGAACAGTGCAGAGAATGTAGGGCAGGAAAATTATCGATTGACTGGTCCCAAGTGTACACATCAAGTTTTCTAATAATGAGTCATTCGGTTGACAATGTTCTCCTTTATGCAAAAAAACAACATTTAAACCATTGGGACAGTATTTTCCTAATGTTTTCTGGCGTGTACTAGGCCTGTCAGAGATATTTCCTAATTTGGTCTCTGGCTCTTTAGGTACATAACCCTACTAAATGTCCAAGCCTGTCTATTTATTTAATCTTTATAAAAAAAATATGCATATTTATTTTTAATTTTTTGTACCTTTATTAAACTAGGCAAGTCAGTTAAGAATAAATTCTTATTTTCAATGACGGTCTAGTAACAGTGGGTTAACTGCCTTGTTCAGGGGTTGAACGACAGATTTTTACCTTGTCAGCTCCGGGATTCGAGTCCAACGCTACCTGCCACATAAATATTACAACCAAAGCCATACCAAATTTGAAATAGACTACTGCAAGTGTCTTCAGCATTTTGTTTTCTCATCTAGCAATATTAAGTCAACAAACCTAACACGCTCCCAGGCTGATTTGACAGCGCAGTTTCATTACTTGTAAATAATGTGATGAACATTCGACATCCTCCTCCTCTGTCAGTCACAGATACAAAATATTTTGATGTTGCCCAACTTCAGCCAGCACTAGTAAGCTAATGTTTAATTAAGTCAGTTCTACATGGAATGGTCTTATTTGGTTAACTTAACGTTCGCTACTTGGGTTACGTCCGAGTTCATTGTAAAATGTAATAAAGAAATAGCTATAGCTACATGGCCTGGGCTAACTAGTTTACTTAGTTAGCAAGATGGCAGGGCTGCAAATCTTCACATTCAAAGGTTGGGTTTCTCATGAACTCGCTGATAATTTGCTAATAACCAATGTAGATAGCTACCTAGCTTGTTCGCTAGCCAACCTAAAAATGGCTCACAACAAGACATTAGCTACTACCACACTACCGTACCAAGCTAGCTAACGTTAACTACTGAATCTTCAGAGCAAACAATAGCTTGCTGGCTACTGCCTGGCCGTGTTAGCCAGCTAACGTTGAGAGAAAAACAAAGGCAGTTATCTAGCTAGCTAACGTATATTGACTCAACACATACCTGTACTCTCTTGAAATGGGCTTCTGTGTTATTTCGTGGCTCCCTTTGAATTGCATATGCCCTGAATGTACTTAAATAAGCGACACAAGTAAATCGCGATCGAACGACAGTCACCGGGTTGTGAAACTGACAACAGGAACAACATCGAAGTGGGCCCGTGGCAATACCAACGTCGTTACAAATCAGCGCCTGGATGAAGACCCGAGAGAAAAATACTTCATATTTTCCCTGGCTTTATGTGGCATATTAACACAGTACGCAATACATACGAAATTCCATTTGCCATCAGGGCCCTCGATGAAGTCCCCATTCCTGCCTCTTCGAGGCGTCCAGTGTTGTTTACCCAGCTCGACTCGTCCGTTTACTCTCGATGGCACATAAGGTTGGTTTGCTGGACTTGTGTGAAGCTAGCCACAATAAGGATTAGCCACAAAAGTGTCCGGAATTTGCAATTCGCCTTCAAAATAAAAGGCTCCCATTGAAACATGCAAACGGATACAAATAGTGGAATAATGCCATTTTTTGGAATAGATCCTGCTAAACAAGGTTGGAATGTTGATCATTAATTCAACAAAATACAATAAGTAGTTAATTTAACCAAAAAAATAATTTAAGTTGCACTGTGGATGTAGTCGATTTCAGAACTGTGTTGGGGACATACTTATATGCCCTGTACAGCCTTATCTATTGATGTTGGGTCCATGAAATGGGGTATCAGCCTACAGAACACAACTGTGAAGAGTCTACACAAATATGAGCATTTTAGCACGTATTGCAGGACTTTGACACCTGTGTGAACTGACACACATTAGCTCACCAGTCAACCTACTGTGTATTGACATTCATATTGCAATGTACAGCCTTACCCATGGCTCTTGGGTCCATGAAATTCTACATCGCTAATTTTTAGGAGAGGCAGAGAAAACTGTCTATGACTTGGGTGACTGGAGTCTCTGACACATTTATGGGCTTTCCTCTGACACCGCCTATTATATAGGTCCTGGATTGCAAGAAGCTTGGCCCCAGTGATGTACTGGGCCATACGCACTACCCTCTGTCATGCCTTGCCGTCGGAGGCCGAGCAGTTGCCATACCAGGCAGTGATGCAACCGGTCAGGATGCTCTCGATGGTGCAGCTGTAAACTTTGATGATCTGGAGACCCATGCCAAATCTTTTCAGTGTCCTGAGGGAGAAAAGGTTTTGTCGTGCCCTCTTCACGACGGTCTTGGTATGTTTGGACCATGATAGATCGTTGGTGATGTGGACACCAAGGAACTTGAAACTCTCGACGTGCTCCACTACAGCCCCGTTAATGTTAATGGGGACCTGTTTGTCCCGCCTTTTCCTGTAGTCCACGATCAGCTCCTTTGTCTTGCTCACACTGTACATTGCAAGATGAATGTCAATATGCACAATAGGCTGGATAGTGAGGTGATTTCCCAGTTAGTCCCACAAGAAGAGCAACAACGCTAATATTTGTGTAAACTCTTCAGAGTTGTGGGTGTCACAAGTAGGCTGATATCCCAGTTCATGGACCCAAGATCAATAGGTTAGGCTGTACAGGGTGTATAAGTATGCCCCCAACACAGTTCTGAAATCTAATACATCCACAGTGCGATTTCAACTTTTTTCTGTTGGTCAAATTAACTACTTATTGTCTTTTGTAGGCTGATACCTATGGATCTTGGGTCCATGAAATGGGGTAAGGGTGAATGCCAATACACATATACTCAGCAAAAAAAGAAACATCCTCTCACTGTCAACTGCGTTTATTTTCAGCAAACTTAACATGTGTAAATATTTGTATGAACATAAGATTCAACAACTGAAGCATAAACTGAACAAGTTCCACAGACATGTGATCGACATAAATTGAATAATGTGTCCCTGAACAAAGGGGGGGTCAAAATCAAAAGTTACAATCAGTATCTGGTGTGGCCACCAGCTGCATTAAGTACTGCAGTGCATCTCATCCTCATGGCCTGCACCAGATTTGCCAGTTCTTGCTGTGAGATGTTACCCCACTCTTCCACCAAGTCACCTGCAAGATCCCGGACATTTCTGGGGGGGAATGGCCCTAGGCCTCCGATCTAACAGGTCCCAGACGTGATCAATGGGATTGAGATCAGGCCTCGGTGTAACGCTCATTCCTTCGGCGATAAACGCGAATCCGACCATCACCCCATGTGATACAAAACCACAACTCGTCAGTGAAGAGCACTTTTTGACAGTCCTATCTGGTCCAGCGATGGTGGTTTTGTGCCCATAGGTGACGTTGTTGCCGGTGATGTCTGGTGAAGACCTGCCTTACAACAGACCTACAAGCCCCCAGTCCAGCCTCTCTCAGCCTATTGCGGACAGTCTGAGCACTGATGAAGAGATTGTGCGTTCCTAGTGTAACTCGGGCAGTCGTTGTTGCCATCCTGTACCTGTCCCGCAGGTGTGATGTTTGGATGTACCGATCCTGTGCAGGTGTTGTTACACGTGGTCTGCCACTGCGAGGACGATCAGCTGTCCGTCCTGTCTCCCTGTAGCGCTGTCTTAGGCGTCTCACAGTACGGACATTGCAATTTATTGCCCTGGCCACATCTGCAGTCCTCATGCCTGCTTGCAGCATGCCTAAGGCACGTTCACGCAGATGAGCAGGGATCCTGGGCATCTTTCTTCTGGTGTTTTTCAGAGTCAGTAGAAAGGCCTCTTTAGTGTCCTAAGTTTTCATAATGGTGACCTTAATTGCCTACCGTCTGTAAGCTGTTAGTGTTTTAACGACTGTTCCACAGGTGCATGTTCATTAATTGTTTATAGTTAATTGAACAAGCAACGGAAACAGTGTTTAAACCCTTTACAATGAAGATCTTTACAATCCAATTTTTGGGGGTATTTTTACGAATTATCTTTGAAAGACAGTGTCCTGAAAAAGGGATGTTTATTTTTTTGTTGAGTTTAGTAGGTTGACTAGTGGGCTAATGTGGCTCAGTTCATACTGGTGTCAAAGTCCCGCAATAAGTGCTATGATGCTAATATTTGTGTACACTCTTTACAGTGGTGTTATGTTGGTGTCACTGAGTAGGCTGATACCTATGGATCTTGGGTCCATGAAATGGGGTAAGGCTGTAGGCTACATTGCAATATGAATGACCAATATGCACAATAGACTGACTGGGGGGGTGATTTCCCAGTCCTGCAATAAGACCTACGACTTTAATATTTGTGTAAACTCTTCACACTTGTGTTCTGTGGGTGTCACTGAGTAGGCTGATACCCCGTTTCATGGACCCAAGATGATGATCCATAGGTAAGGTTATACATAGCAATATGAATGTCAATACACTGACGGTTGACTGATGATCAAAGTATATACAAATATTGGTGATAATGCACAATAGCTACACCAATATTGCGAGCCGTGAGGAGTAATGGTGGCTGGTAGAGCTTTTTGAGTCGACGCGACATGGCGGCAAATTCAAGATAGAAGAACCATTTAAACAGTTTGCTATTACAGCGGGTTTAAGAGTGGAAAAAGCATGGAGATGTGGTAATGAACAGCAAGGAAGAAAGAAAGCAGTTGAGTGTAGAGGGAAGCTGTGTGTTGAGGAAGATTGGCGTGAAGTACAAAAATTAAAAAAACGCAACCGGTAGCTCCAAACTTTTACCTGACGAGAGTGAGGATGAATTACCTGCGGTGGCAGGTGCAGTGAAGATGCCGAGTACGAGCCTTGTCTCGATGATGACAAGGATGATTCTGGCCCAGTGGTAGTGAGATTTTTGGAGAGAATGGATACTTGCCTTCTGACTGAACCATATGTGGTGTCAGGATGGGTTCAGAGGAAGTTGGAAACTTCAGTGAAAGTAACTCGAAATGGACTGGTGATGATTTTCTGTGTGTCTTCCGTCCAAGGGGTGAGGGCTATCTACACGTCGTGCCTCAGGACAAGACCTGTGACTTGCTTTGCTCTCTGGAGTAGGGTACCGTGGAAAGGAGTGCTAACTCCTATGGGTCCAGGGCGAGGGATCCTACGTGGCTCCCTGTGAGTAGCCCGACCCCAATAGAGAGTGATAGGCACAACCCCCACTCCTACACTCACCCAAGCCCAATCCTGTTACCTAAGAGGCATGTATCAGATGCTCAACATGCTCTGCTCACAACTATTGGTCCAAGCCTAAACCACACAAATAACAACACTGGACACTATGGACCACAAAGCTTTTACTATCTCATCCTGGAAAATACAAGGTCTGAGGTAATCTGCTTTCGGCCTAAAGATCAGGAACCCAGACATCACCAAAGTAATAAGAAATTCAGACATTGTCATCCTGCAAGAAACATGGTATAGAGGAAATGGACCCACTGGTTGCCCTCTAGGTTACAGGGAGCTTGTAGTCCCAGCCACCAAATTACCAGGTGTTACACAGAGATCAGACTTAACACACTCTATTAAATTAATCAAAGCAGGAACATTTTACATTTGGCTAGAAATTCTAAAGGAAATGACCTCAAGAGTAAAATGTCCTCCTGTGTGCTACCTCCCCCCACTTGAATCCCCATACTTTAATGAAGACAGCTTCTCCATCAAATCAAATCAATTTTTATTTGTCACGTGCGCCGCATACAACAGGTGTAGACCTTACAGTGAAATGCTTACTTACAGGCTCTAACCAAGAGTGCAAAAAAGGTATTCGGTGAACAATAGGTAGGTAAAGAAATAAAACAACAGTAAAAAGACAGGCTATATACAGTAGCGAGGCTATAAAAGTAGCGAGGCTACATACAGACACCGGTTAGACAGGCTGATTGAGGTTGGATGTACATGTAGATATGGTTAAAGTGACTATGCATATATGATGAACAGAGAGTAGCAGTAGCGTAAAAGAGGGGTTGGTGGGTGGGACACAATGCAGATAGCCCGGCTAGCGAATGTGCGGGAGCACTGGTTGGTCGGTCCAATTGAGGTAGTATGTACATGGGGGGGGGGGGGGGGGGGGTAGCCATGCAAATAGTCCGGGTAGCCATTTTATTACCTGTTCAGGAGTCTTATGGCTTGGGGGTAAAAACTGTTGAGAAGCCTTTTTGTCCTAGACTTGGCACTCCGGTACCGCTTGCCATGCGGTAATAGAGAGAACAGTCTATGACTGGGGTGGCTGGGGTCTTTGACAATTTTTAGGGCCTTCCTCTGACACCGCCTGGTGTAGAGGTCCTGGATGGCAGGCAGTTTAGCCCCAGTGATGTACTGGGCCGTACGCACTACTCTCTGTAGTGCCTTGCGGTCAGAGGGCGAGCAATTGCCGTACCAGGCAGTGATACAACCAGTCAGGATGCTCTCGATGTTGCAGCTGTAGAACCTTTTGAGGATCTCAGGACCCATGCCAAATCGTTTTAGTTTCCTGAGGGGGAATAGGCTTTGTCGTGCCCTCTTCATGAGTGTCTTGGTGTGTTGGGACCATTCTAGTTTGTTGTTGATGTGGACACCAAGGAACTTGAAGCTCTCAACCTGCTCCACTTCAGCCCCGTCGATGAGAATGGGGGCGTGCTCAGTCCTCCTTTTCCTGTAGTCCACAATCATCTCCTTAGTCTTGGTTACGTTGAGGGATAGGTTGTTATTCTGGCACCACCCAGCCAGGTCTCTGACCTCCTTGTCTCGTTGTTGTCGGTGATCAGGCCTACCACTGTTGTGTCATCCGCAAACTTAATGATGGTGTTGGAGTCATGCCTGGCCATGCAGTTGTGGGTGAACAGGGAGTACAGGAGGGGACTGAGCACGCACCTCTGGGGAGCTCCAGTGTTGAGGATCAGCGTGGCAGATGTGTTGCTATCTACCCTCACCACCTGGGGGCGGCCCATCAGGAAGTCCAGGATCCAGTTGCAGAGGGAGGTGTTTAGTCCCAGGATCCTTAGCTTAGTGATGAGCTTTGTGGGCACTATGGTGTTGAACGCTGAGCTGTAGTCAATGAATAGCATTCTCACATAAGTGTTCCTTTTGTCCAGGTGGGAAAGGGCAGTGTGGCGTGCAATAGAGATTGCATCATCTGTGGATCTGTTTGGGCGGTATGCAAATTGGAGTGGGTCTAGGATTTCTGGGATAATGGTGTTGATGTGAGCCATTACCAACCTTTCAAAGCACTTCATGGCTACGGATGTGAGTGCTACGGGTCGGTAGTCATTTAGGCAGGTTGCCTTTGTGTTCTTGGGCACAGGGACTATGGTGGTCTGCTTGAAACATGTTGGTATTACAGACTCAATCAGGGACATGTTGAAAACGTCAGTGAAGACACCTGCCAGTTGGTCAGCACATGCCCGGAGCACACATCCTGGTAATTCGTCTGACCCCGCAGCCTTGTGTATGTTGACCTGTTTAAAGGTCTTACTCACGTCGGCTACGGAGAGCGTGATCACACAGTCATCCGGAACAGCTGATGCTCTCATGCATGCCTCAGTGTTGCTTGCTCCGAAGTGAGCATAGAAGTGATTTAGCTCGTCTGGTAGGCTCGTGTCACTGGGCAGGCCGCGGCTGTGCTTCCCTTTGTAGTCCGTAATAGTTTTCAAGCCCTGCCACATAAGATGAGCGTCAGAGCCGGTGTAGTATGATTCAATCTTAGCCCTGTATTGACGCTTTGCCTGTTTGATGGTTCGTCGCAGGGCATAGCAGGATTTCTTGTAAGCTTCCGGGTTAGAGTCCCGCACCTTGAAAGTGGCAGCTCTACCCTTTAGCTCAGTGCGAATGTTGCCTGTAATCCATTCTAGTTGGGGTATGTACGTACAGTCACTGTGGGGACGACGTCCTCGATGCACTTATTGATAAAGCCAGTGACTGACGTGGTGTACTCCTCAATGCCATCGGAAGAATCCCAGAACATGTTCCAGTCTGTGATAGCAAAACAGTCCTGTAGTTTAGCATCTGCTTCATCTGACCACTTTTTCATAGACGGAGTCACTGGTGCTTCCTGCTTAAATTTTTGCTTGTAAGCGGGAATCAGGAGGATAGAGTTGTGGTCGGATTTATGAAATGGAGGGCGAGGGAGAGCTTTGTACGCGTCTCTGTGTGTGGAGTACAGGTGATCTAGAATGTTTTCCCCTCTGGTTGCACATTTAACATGCTGATGGAAATTTGGTAAAACTGATTTAAGTTTCCCTGCATTGAAGTCTCCGGCCACTAGGAGCGCCGCCTCTGGGTGAGTGGTTTCCTGTTTGCTTATTTCCTTATACAGCTGACTGAGTGCGGTCTTATTGCCAGCATCTTTCTGTGGTGGGAAATGTCAATAATTTCCAGGCCCTGGACACATACTCATCTGTGGTGACCTAAATGCCAGAACTGGACAAGAACCTGACATTCTCAGCACACAGGGGACAAACACCTACCTGGAGGTGACAGCATTCCCTCCCAAATATGCCCCCCTAGACACAACTATGACAAAACAACCAACAATAATGGGTCACAAGTCTTGCAGCTCTGTTGCACGCTGGGTCTGTACATTGTCAATGGTAGACTTCGAGAGGACTCCTATGGTAGGTACACCTACAGCTCATCCCTCGGCTCTAGTACTTTAGATTAATTTATCACAAACCTCAACCTAGAGTCTCTCAGAGCGTTCACAGTCAGACCAATGACACCCCTATCAGATCACATCAACATCACAGCCTACTTGAACAAAGTAATACTCTATCATGAGGCATCAAAGCCAACCAAACTGCATACTATTAAGAAACCCTATAGATGGAAGGAAAGTAGTGGAAACCTACCAAAAAAACTGTTGGGCAACAACAAATCTAATCCCATTTAGAAAACTTCCTGGACAAAACATTTCACTGCAATAGTGAAGCTATAAACTTGGCAGTAAAAAGCCTAAACTGTATATTTGACCTTTCAGCTTCTCTATCAAGTCTAAAAGTGTCAAGCAGACAACCTAACAAAATGAACAATGACAAATGGTTTGATGAAGAATGCAAAACCCTGAGAAAGAAATTGAGAAACATATCCAACCAAAAGCACAGAGACCCAGAAAACCACATCAGAATTAGGACTACACCCGCTTGTTGTCAAAATCCAGAAAAGAGTCGTTAAAATCTACAACCACTTAAAAGGAAGCAATGCCCACACATTCCACCACAAAGCCCTCACCTACAGAGAGATTAACCCAGAGAAGAGTCCCCTCAGCCAGCTGGTTCTGGGGTTCTGTTCCAACACAAACAGACCACACAGAGCCCCAGGACAGCAACACAATTAGACCCAATCAAATTATGAGAAAGCAAAAAGATAACTATTTGACACACTGGAAATAATCAACTAAAAAACTGAGCAAATTGTTATGCCCAAAACAGAAAATACCTGACAACTGTGACTGACCCAAAATTAAGAAAATCCTTGACTATGTAAAGACTCAGTGATCATAGACTTGTTATTGAGAGAGGCCACCATTGGCAGACCTGGCTCTCGAGCGCAGGAGGTTGGTGGCACCTTAACTGGGGAGAACGGGTACATGGTAATGACTGGAGCGGAATAAGTGGAATGGTATCAAATACATCAAACACATGGTTTCCATTTTTTTTATGCCATTCCATTTGCTCCGTTCCGGCCATTATTATGAGCCATTGTCCCCTCAGCAGCCTATTTTGCTGAGGGGAGAGAGAAGACAGACAATGAACCCACAAAATTAGGTGGAAACTGAGTGGCACATCCAAACCTCCTGCCAAATGTATAGATATACATATTTCCCACAGATCCACAAAGAATTTGATAACAAACCAAACATTGATAAACTCCCATATCTGTTGGGCGAAATACTGCAGTGTGCAATCATAGCAGCAAGATTTGTGGCCTGTTGCCATGAGAAAAGGGTAACCATGTGGAGCACATATGTTTTAAATACCACCAATATTTATCTGTTTATCTTTACCTACTATTCGTACTATAACTATTTGCACATTGCTAAAACACTGTGCATGACTGATAATATATACTAACACTTGAAATCACAGGAGGTTGGTGGCACCTTAATTAGGGAGGATGGGCTCGTGGTAATGACTGGAGCGGAATCAGTGGAATGCCATCAAATACATCAAACACATGGTTTGATGCCATTCTATTTGCTCTGTTCCAGCCATTATTATGGGCTGTCCTCCCCTCAGCAGCCTCCACTGCGAAATGTCTTTATCTTTTTAAAGCCTTTTTGAATGAAATATTTACTGTAAAATTCGAATCATTTTCGTTGTTGTTTTGTGTCTTCTCACTTTTGTTTATTTTACTTGCTTTGGCAATGGAAATACATGTTTTCCATGCCAATAAAGCCTTTTTGAATTGAATTGATAGGAATTACATAGGTTTCAGTAAGGTTGTGTTCTTAGCATTCATAGCCATGGTTGTCAACTGTACCGCAGAAATGGAACGTAAATCACAGAAAGTAGATGTTGGGGTGGCAGCTGCAGAGAAGTACTTGGGTGTACAAGATTTTGTTGCAGAGGAGTTACAAGGTGTGTTAAACGATAGTGTCCAGTCCTCCCAGTCTGCCAGCCTGGTGTAGGATCAGATAGGGCCACATTGTGGAACAAGGGTGAGGTTTTAATGGATGTTGGGTTTGTTGGTATAGTGATTTTTCTCCCTTTTGTGTCACACAGTGTAATACATTTACACTCCAGAACAGTAGGTGGAAACAAAGGGCTAGATAAGAGAAATAGATTAACAACAAAGATGTTCTACTATCAACTGAGCTACAGTTGGTAGAGCATGGTGTTTGCAACGCATGGTGTTTGCAACGCCAGGGTTGTGGGTTCGATTCCCACGGGGGGCCAGTACAGAACAAAAAAATAATTATGAAATGAAATGTATGCATTCACTACTGTAAGTCGCTCTGGATAAGAGCGTCTGCTAAATGACTAAAATGTAAATGTAAATGTTAATAAGGTGGCGGCATGCGCTTTAAACGTTTGTTTACGGACCGCCATGATATCATAGAAGAAGATAGACGAATAAGGAGGCCGTGACCAGCGTCCCACTCCAGTACAGTAGGTGGCAGTGTATGCATATTTCAGTTGGTTGCGATCCGACAATACACATTTTAAGAAGAATAACATTGGGGGCATTGCGTGCTTCCCTTCTGCACACACAATTTTACAACACATCCAGCGAGGTAAAATGGCGTCGGGTGCCATTTCAACGGAGTCAAAGAAAATAACAGATTTACGAGTTATAGATCTCAAATCTGAACTCAAGCGAAGGAATTTAGATGTCGCAGGTGTGAAGAATGTTTTAATTGCCAGGCTGAAACAGGTAACGAGCTCAATTTATTTGTACATGGCGAACGCAACGCTAACGGCCGCTAGCTAATGTTAGCTACCAAACAGTTGTGGTACGAATTTGATTGAGGCCGTCCTCAACTGCTGCCAGCTAGATAGTTTAGCTACTGGTTTGCTAACCAACTTGTTATGGGATGAATATGTATCTATGTACAGCTTGCTTTTTTCGTAGATGTCAACTAAGATGTTTAGCCTGCTAGCAAACGTTACCGTTGGATGCTGACTTGTTTTCAACTGCAGTACTGCGTGCTCGCGGCCTGGCTTTGCAGCGTCAGGTTGACAAGGTAGCCCACCGTCCTGCATCGATGCAGTCGGTTAGGGGCGTTGCTAACTAACGTTATCTGGCCGTGACATCTATCGCATTCAGCATGTGCACAGCTACCTAGCAAGTTACATGTCTCCTTTAGAAAACTAGGTTGCTTTAGGCCCACAGCACATCCACACGTTAACTAGCTAACTAATTAAGCGAAATACCTTGATCAGAGTTAACTAACGTCTATAATTCAAATAGAAAATGTCGTTTTATTTTTCACAGGCGCAGAATAAAACCGATGTAGACCTTACCGTGAAATGCTTACTTACAATACCTTAACAAACAAAGCACTTTTAATAAAAATAAGAGTTAAGATAATATTTACTGTAGGGGATATTCAAGTAGTATGTAGTAGCCTAAACCTATCAATGTTACATTGAGCTGGGTGAATGGAATATGAATGACAGTCATCAAATATGCTGTAATAGAAATAAGGCCATGCTTATAAAAAAATAATAATAATTGCCCTCCATCACCTTAAACTGCACCGTTCACCACTAATTTGGGGTTAGGCATAAGGTTAGCAGTGTGGTTAGGGTTAGCTGCTAGGTTTAAAATGAGATTTTAAAGGAATAAACAATGCCTCTTCGGCAACTACAATGTATTGAGCTGTTGTAGACTTACGACTTGTCCATGGCAGTAAGGTTAGTGCTATCAGGGATCCTTGGGATGTGAGTGACCACATCCCAATCCCCACACATTGGCGGTGCGGAATAGGCATTTTTTTCTTCAGTTGCTTGTACATTTTTATTTAGACCGTTTTTGGACGTACATCCTGGCCGTGACTGCAGTAAATGACGATAGTTGTAAATCAAAACTCATATTTGGTGACTAACAAACGTTTTTTTAACCCAATGAGTAACGCCGGTGTGCGTTTTAAACAGTGTGTTTGAACTACATACTTCTGTGTGATTAAGAGTGGCTGAGCTAGAGTGGTGTTTGAGACAAGGGCGGATCCCGAAGGGGCCCAGGGCTGGGTCTTTTTACTAAAATGTATGTAGAGTCCGAATGGTTTGCGCAACAAACTTTTATCTATAAAAAGGTGAGAGGCTCATGTTTTGCTCTATTATGCTCACAAGCTACATAAGAGTAGTTGGAAGGCTAAGGGTTACTTCTACCGAGAAGAGCATATTGTTTTTTTTTTTTTTTGGCCTTTATTTAACTAGGCAAGTCACCTGTTGAGGACCCCTTCCCGCTCTGATCCCGCTAACGGATTTATTGACAAGATACCATGGCGGGAAATTCAAAACTGCAAGAATCTAATCATTTCAATTTCTCAAACAATCAACTATTTTTCACCATTTGAAAGATAAACATCTCCTAAATCCAACCACATTGTCCGATTTCAAAGAGGCTTTACGGCGAAAGCATAAAGTTAGGTTATGTTAGGAGAGTACATTGAAAATAGCTGTGTGTAATGTTTTGTCAATTCAAAGACAGGCGTCACCAAAAGCAGAAAACCAGCTAAAATGATGCACTAACCTTTGACAATCTTCATCAGATGACACTCCTAGGACATTATGTTATACAATAGTATTCATTGACCTGGCCAAAGCTTTTGACTCTGTTAATCACCACATCCTCATCGGCAGACTTAGTAGCCTTGGTTTCTCAAACGATTGCGTCGCCTGGTTCACCAACTACTTCTCTGACAGAGTTCAGTGTGTCAAATCGGAGGGCCTACTGTCTGGACCTCTGGCAGTCTCTATGGGGGTACTACAGGGTTCAATTCTTGGGCCAACTCTTTTCTCTGTATACATAAATGATGTCGCTCTTGCTGCTGGTGAATCTCTGATCCACCTCTACGCAGACGACACCATTCTGTATACTTCTGGCCCTTCTTTGGACACTGTGTTAACAACCCTCCAGACGAGCTTCAATGCCATTCAACTCTCCTTCCGTGGCCTCCAACTGCTCCTAAACACAAGTAAAACTAAATGCATGCTCTTCAACCGATCGCTGCCTGCACCTGCCCGCCCATCCAGCATAACTTCTCTGGACGGTTCTAACTTAGAATTTGTGGACAACTACAAATACCTAGGTGTCTGGTTAGACTGTAAACTCTCCTTCCAGACTCACATCAATCATCTCCAATCCAAAGTGAAATCTAGAATTGGCTTCCTATTTCGCAACAAAGCATCCTTCACTCATGCTGCCAAACATACCCACGTAAAACTGACCATCCTACCAATCCTCGACTTCGGCGATGTCATTTACAAAATAGCCTCCAATACCCTACTCAACAAGCTGGATGCAGTCTATCACAGTGCCATCCGTTTTGTCACCAAAGCCCCATATACAACCCACCACTGCGATCTGTATGCTCTCGTTGGCTGGCCTTCACTTCATAATCGTCGCCAAACACATTGGCTCCAGGTCATCTACAGGACCCTGCTAGGTAAAGTCCCCCCTTATCTCCGCTCACTGGTCACCATAGCAGCACCCACCTGTAGCACGCGCTCCAGCAGGTATATCTCTCTGGTCACCCCTAAAGCCAACTCCTCCTTTGGTCGTCTCTCCTTCCAGTTCTCTGCTGCCAACGACTGGAACGAACTACAAAAATCTCTGAAATTGGAAACACTTATCTCCCTCACTAGCTTTAAGCACCAGCTGTCAGAGCAGCTCACAGATCACTGCACCTGTACATAGCCCATCTATAATTTAGCCCAAACTACTACCTCTTCCCCTACTGTATTTATTTATTTTATTTCTTTTGCTCATTTGCACCATATTATTTATCTTTGAACTTTCTTCAAACTACAAATCTACCATTCCAGTGTTTTTCTTGCTATACTTTATTTACTTTGCCACCATGGCATTTTTTTGCTTTTACCTCCCTTATCTCACATCATTTGCTCACATTGTATATAGTCTTATTTTTTTTTCTACTGTATTATTGACTGTATGTTGTTTACTCCATGTGTAACTCTGTGTTGTTGTATGTTGTCGAACTGCTTTGCTTTATCTTGGCCAGGTCGCAATTGTAAATGAGAACTTGTTCTCAACTTGCCTACCTGGTTAAATAAAGGTGAAATAAAAATTTAAAAAAATACATGCATTTTTGTTCCATCAAGTTCATATTTATATCCAAAAACAGCATTTTACAGTGGCGGTGAAATTCAGATTTTTTCCCCCCTCAAATGCTTCCGGTGATCAGCGTTACAATTTACAAAATTACTATTCGAAAACATTGGTAAATTATAATATTGTCATTCAAAGAATTATAGATTAACATCTCGTAAATGCTACCGCATTGCCAGATTTCAAAATAACTTTACTGGGAAATCACACTTTGCAATAAATGGGGTGCTATGCTAAGAACAATAGGCTAGGATATACAGGTTAGCACCATCTTGGAACCATCTAATATCAATAATACTATTGTAAATAATCCCTTACCTTTGATTATCTTCATCAGAAGGCACTTCCAGGAATCCCAGGTCCACAACAAATGTGGTTTCTTTCGACAAAGTTCATAATTTATGTCCAAATAACTCCAAGTTGTTCCATGTTGTTAGCGCGTTCAGTAGGCTCCTCAAAATGTAGGGCGGGGGGGAAAAGTCACGACGAAAAGTAAAAAAAATAAAAAATCTATTTACGTTCGTTCAAACATGTCAAACGTTGTTTAGCATCAATCTTTAGGGCCATTTTTAACGTGAAACATCAGTAATATTTCAACCCGACCTCTCCTGTGTCTTGAAAAACGTCTCGCCTCACATGAACGCGCAATAATGAAGTGACGTCAACTTCCCTTCCTTGTCATTCGTTCTCAGTTCATCATAGACGCTTCAAACAACTTTATAAAGATCGTTGACATCTAGTGGAAGCCGTAGGAAGTGCGAAATGAATCCTTTGTCACTGTGTGATCTATTAGCAATGACTCGAAAATAGTACAGCCACAAAATTCTCATTTCCTGCTTGTATTTTTCTCAGGTTTTTGCCTGCCATATGAGTTTTGTTATACTTACAGACACCATTCAAACAGTTTTAGAAAATTCAGTGTTTTCTATCCAAATCTATTAATAATATGCATATCCTAGCTTCTGAGTTGGTGTAGGAGGCAGTTAAAAATGGGCACATATTTTTTTCTAAATTCTCAATACTGCCCCCTAGCCCCAACAGGTTTTAATAAGAATAAGAACAAATTCTTATTTACAATGACTGCCTACAAAAAGGCCTCCTGACGGAGCCTGGGATGAAAAAATACATAAATACAATATAAATATAGGACAAAACACACAAGAGAGACAACACTACATAAAGAGAGACCTAAGACAACAACATAGCAAGTCAGCAACACCTGAACACAGCATGGTAGCAACACAATGTGGTAGCAGCACAAAACATAGTACAAACATTCTTGGGCGCAGTCAACAGCACAAAGGTCAAGAAGGTAGGGACAACAATACATCACACAAAGCAGCCACAACTGTCAGTAAGAGTGTCCATGATTGAGTCTTTCAATGAAGAGATTGAGATAAAACTGTCCAGTTTGAGTGTTTGCAGCTTGTTCCATGGTGTCTATAATACTGTAATAAGCTCACATAGTTGTCACAAACTCCAGTTGTCACTGACTAGTTGGATATTAATATCACAGCGAGCAAACAATTTCTGTACTTACAGCATTCATATAAATTCATTTTTATTAGGTTTATGCTTTGGCGGACCAAATTTTCTGTCAATAAAACTCATGAATGCAATTGTTTTGTGTTCTACTTGTAGCCCAGGTTGTCCTGAAAAGAAAATGGTAAAACACTTCATTGTGAGGCTAAATATAAGGGTGGGACCTGCAGCTAAATTAATATCAGATAAATGACCAGTAATTACAATAGTGTTTTTATTTATTTTTTATTTTTTTATAAATACTTTCTCAGGCCATTGTGGAGGAAGGTGGAGATGCAGAGACAATTGAAATTCCACTCCCAGCAGACACGCCTAATAAAAAAAATGCAAAAGCTAAAGGTAATTTGACATTCCTAATATTTCAATTACTGTTCAATATTTCTGTTTCCATTTCGGATGATATGACTCCATTACTTCCTTAGGAAAGAAAGTGGACTCTGACACTGACAATCCAATGGAAGAGGAACCCTTCTCCAAGGAAGATGAATCCTTCTCCAAGGAAGATGAATACTTCTCCTTCTCCAAGGAAGATGAATCTCCTACCAAGGAAAACAAATATTTTTCCAAGGTTAGTATCACATGAATATGTTTACGTTTGTGGTATGTTTGTGTTTACCCCACTCTCACAGTAGACTAGAGATCATTGGGTTACCATACCCTGGTCAGATAATAAAAAATAAATAAATGCTGGTATTCAGATTGGTTAACCCGGTTTTAGTAAAGCAGTAGACTGAAACTGTCTTTGTGTATTTACCTTTCACATTGGTCTCTTTTTCAGGAGGGAGACGAGGATGACGTTGAAGAAGGTATGTTTGTGCTCACACCCTATTGAATTGATTACTTTTTTGGGGGGGTTTGCAGGTAGCCCCTTTGTGTGAAGGTAAGAATCTGCTATGCCCCCTCTCTCCTCTATGCCTTCCGTTTCTTTTGTCTGCTGGCTGGATACTCAGCAAGCCAGCTATTCAGGACTCATTGTTCATGAATACAACATAGAAGGGACATCCTGTTTGTGGAGGACTTGCTTATTTTTGACCCAGTACTTTTTTTGAGGGTGGGATGTTACCTACTCTTCCAGGCCTGAGATGCAATAGGGCTCCAACAACCATACAGACTGCATGGCACATTCCTTCAAGATAAAAAGCTCAGGAATCAACAGGCTTCTTCAAGGTGAGGGAAAGGTATGCCGGAAGAAGTCAAGCTGAGTTGGAGGGAGATCCAGTGTGCGCTGACGATACCATGGGGGACTCCTGCCCATCGGGGCCCATCCTCCTGTAGCACCCAACTGCAGTACAGATGTCTCAGACGGAGAGAAGAAATCATCGCTGAGAATGCTCAAAGACCAACCAGGACATGATGTGCAGTCTTGAGGACACATTTGCTAAGGACTTGAGCCAGTCACTACAGTCACAAGGACAATTAAAGATGACATCTATTTTTTTGTCAACCTTCCAAGTCACTTAATAAGACAGACTTTTATGAGGGAAAGAAGACATGGGAGATGACCATAAAGACTATGATGGGAGAGCCCTCGGCAGTAGAACAGCCATAAAATGAGACTGAATTTGACCTCCATGGCTTTGGGCACAGATTTTTTGGGGGTTACGGAAGAAGTTGGACAGATGCTCTTTTCTTTTCATTTGAACAAATGCCCTCTCTTCAAACTGAAGAACTGGAATGGAGCTCCTAATGACAGCTGCATTGAAGAGTAACTTCACTGTACAGTACTCATAACTGTAAGGATCGCAAAAGAAGTATTGGAGATGAAGATTATTGAACCACACCACCGTTTTTCAATGAGGAATGTATGTTTTGTGTGTTCCTGTGGTCTTCTACCCTTCGATGACCACTAATACTAAACTTGCTTTCTATTCTACTTTCTAGGTCAAGTAACAGACATGTCAATGTTAAACATTGTGTTTTTTGCCATGTTTTATCCTTATTAAATCCCTCAGATGTAACTGATACAGATGATGGTACTCGCGAAAATTCTAAACCTCCACCCAGTGAGGACGTTGAGGCAGAAGCCGAGGCGGAGGCTGAACAAGTGGAGGAGATCGAAACTGAAGTTGCCGTCTCCGCTAAAGAAGACGAGGACGATAACATATCCGTCACACTCCAGAATGAAGATGCCATCACGCTGGATGTTGATGGTGATGACCTCCTGGAAACAGGTAAACATGTGAAACTTCCAGATTCAGAGGCAGATAAGGGCTGTGACGAGCCAGAGGCCTCTGCTGAGACGAGCCCAAAGGATGCCATGAAGATGGAAGTGGAAGGCCATAAAGATGGTAAGAAGGATGACGGGACGAAGGTTGACTCCTCTAAGAAGGAAAGCAGAGAGGCCTTGAAGAAAGCTGAAATGGGAGACAAAGACAAGGATTCTGGGAAGAAAGGCCCCTCGTCTACTGGGGCATCAGGTCAAGGAAAGAGGTTTGTCTTTCTAGCTATGTCAGTTCTTTAAGATACTACTACCAAGTTCCAGCTCACTGTGAACGCAGCATTGTGGGTAGCCTCAAGATTTTTTAAACTTTTTTTTCCTAATGAGAAATGTTCATTGATGTACCTAATGAGCCTCCCATTTGTTACTTTCGTTTGGTTGTTTTTCTGAAGTTGGGTAATTTGTGTCATTAACCAGGAGCTGAAAACAGATGTTACTTTCACCTTTCCAGCACGTTTGCCTTTTCCAGTTCCCACGTAGGGCTTTTTTAAAGGGGCAGTAGTCCCTGTGATGTCAGTTTGTCAGAAACATATGAAATGATTCGCTGTGAAGTCGAACGCAATACTGAAGATTTCATTGGTCCAGGGAGTAAATTGGCTGAGAACATGACCCATATCACCCGTGGAAAAGCAATGAAAAAGGCCATTATGGGAGATTTGTCCAAATGCAAGCCTTGCCCGTGGGGATAAAAAAAAAACAACATACATACAGAAAAAAAGTGTTTCTTTTTTGACCAAAAAAGTTGTTTGCCCTGGTGTACGTCATATTCCGCAGGGGCTTTCATATACTGGCACTCATCTCTTGTTTCTTTTTATTTGTTGTGAAATCTGCTTTGTAGTTCTTCAAAGGACAGAGATGGAAAGGCCACAAAAGATGACAAAGGTAAGCATTTTACAGATACATTTCTCAAATCGTCACTACTAATGATCAGACGATGGTCAAGTGTAGGCCTTTATGTAGTGCATGTAATCAATGTGCAGTACTGACTGGACAGCCAAAATGGCATTTTCTCAAGCGTCAGAACAAAAAATGTATCTGTGAATTTTAGTACCACTGGTGTAATCTGCCGTATTACTCAGTTTTCTTCACATATCTAAAAAGTAAATTTCTTTGGCATTTTTTAAAGGTGTCTGAAATGATTTCATTTAGTCAAAAGCACCTGCATTTTAACATTTAGTTATTACCGGTATGTAACATTAGGCTCTTTATAGATTACTTTGTACAATGTGTAGACATTTTACATGTAAAAGCCTCTACAGTGCATGCTTGTATGTTTTTAAACTACCCTATTTCAGGAAGTATCAGCAGTAGCAGTGCAAGCAGCTCCACTCGAAACATATGGGTGAGCGGCCTGTCCTCCAACACCAAAGCAGCTGATTTGAAAAACCTCTTTGGCAAATATGGGAAGGTAAGCCTAGAGCTTAAAACATCCATAAACTGTTTCTTGTGGTGGGGTACTGGGGTTTGATGTTTCTTACTGTATGGGTGTCATGGTTTTGCTTTGACTTATTGGAAACAATTTACTGGTTTACTAGGGGAAAGGGGGATACCAAGTCAGTTGTACAACTGAATGCATTCAACTGAAATGTGTCTTGCGCATTTAACCCAACCCTCTACAAGCAGCATGTAGTTGCTCCGTCCCTAAACAAATTCCTGTCACCGCAGGTTTTTAGTGCCAAAGTGGTTACTAATGCTCGCAGTCCTGGTGCCAAATGTTATGGCTTGGTGACAATGTCTTCCAGTGCAGAGGTGGGAAGGTGCATCTCCCACCTGGACCGCACAGAACTCCACGGCCAGCAGATATCTGTTGAAAGGGTAAGCTGACAAACAGTTGTTGTTTTGCACATTGTTCAGCTAGAATGTTCAGAGAACGATTACAATTTTACAGTTCAGAATCTTTGCTCTGACTTCTATCTTTTGTGACGTCATAGAAATGTCAAGAGTTCTGAATGTTTTAAGATGTCATTTTGAGAGTTTTCTGCAGAACAACATTGGCTGACATTCTCTTCTGAGCCATTGAGCCAACATGCGCTCTGTCGTATTCATTGTAGGGAAAAAAAAGGTTCATGGTCCTTTGTTCTTCAATTAATTGAAATTACATTGCTTCAGAATTGTGACGGAGCCTTTAAATACTGTGACGGAGTATTTGTTGTCTTTTCAGGTTAAAAGTGATCCCTTCAAGAAAGAACCTTCGAAGAAGGAATCAGATGACAAAACCAGCTCAATCAAATCGAGTGACAAACGTAGTGCGTCGACAAACAAGACTAGCACTAGCAAGTAAGGGAGGAAGAAACACAATCTGTCTTTTTCAGAATGGGGAAATTTGAAAGAAATATTCATTTCTGTGCCTGCTCTTTTTTTCCCCCCTAAAGAACCCAGCCATCCTCCAAAAAAGAGGAGAAGAAGTCCGACAAGCCATCAGACAAAGACGGCAAGGATTCATCCAAGAAGCAGGAGTCTAAAAGCACAACATCCAGCTCAGGCCCAGATGCCTCCAAGAAAGATGATAAAAAGCATGGTGGAAGTATGTATGCTCCCTATCTCAGGTTCCTTTTTCTTTAATGTGTTGAAGGGTAGAGTAGTAAAAATTAACCTCTGTGTCCTGTATTGTGTAGGGACCAAGAGCCCTGGCAAGATGGTGGTGATTGATCATGCCAAAGGAGACCTCAACAAAGTGAGACCACCGTTCAGGAGGGGGAGATTTGACAAGCCGGGTTTCACCACCAACAACAACATGATGCAGCGGAGACCCAGATATTTCATGCCTCCCGAAGAGGTTGGTCGCAGTTTTTTTCTGTCCGACAGTTTGATAATGGAATTTTCTTTTTCATAGTTCACCTCTACATGCTTGCCTTTCCTAGATGGAGATGAATAGAGTTAGAGTTTTCCCCAACAAGGGAGGCAGCAAAGACATCCTCCCCTTTGAGAAGATGAAAGAGCAGAGGTTGCGCGAGCGTATGGTCCGGCTGGAGCGGGTCCGCAGGGCTGTGGAGCTTCGCAGGTCAGCCTGAAACGCAAACTCCTACTGTAATTGTTGTACTTTGTAGTACCGTGAGGATGCTGGGTACTAATGTTTCTGTGACTTCCTGTCCCGTCAGGCGGCGTGAGATAGCGGAGCGGGAACGCCGAGAGCGTGAGCGTATCAGTCTGATTAGGGAGCGGGAGGAGAGGGAGAACCTGCTCCGGGAACGCCAGAGGCTTGAGGTGGAGAGGCAGAAACTGGAGAGGGAGCGCATGGAGAGGGAAAGGCTGGAGAGAGAAAGGATCCGCATAGAGCAGGTGCTTGGACTCAAATCATTAAGGATGTTTAGTCTTCTAGGCTGTACCTTAGTTGATTGTTGTAAAAACGACAGGGGGAAGGTGAGTTGTTTACTCATTGTTCATTCTGGTGCTCTTTCAAAGGCTCTTAGGAGCATTTTTGAGCAGATAATTGTGAGCAAACCATATAGTGGATTGATAATGTAATGCTGACGTTATATCTCTGTAATGCAGGAGCGGCGTAAAGAGGCGGAGCGTATGGCTCGTGAGCGGGAGGAGCTGAGGAGGCAGCAGGAGCAGCTCCGCTACGAGCAGGAGAAGAGAAACAACCTGAAGAGAGGCCGCGATGTGGACCACAGGTACACAAGGCCACACTAGTTGGGGATGGGATGTTTGCTCTGTGTAGTTGAGGCTCTGATCGTGGACAACCAGCTTCCACCATTATGTCCATGAAGTTGCAGGATAGGTTATAGAGCAGCTTGTGCAGTACTGCTTTGTCGTCTCCCCTGCACACAGACTTGTCTCCCATGCTATCCTGGTCTGTCTGCATCCCACGGCAGACAGGGATGCTTGATCTCAGACATGACAAGCAGATGTCAATTTGACCATCAAGTGAAAGATACATTTTGGTATCATATCTGACCAAGCTCAAAAAGTGGTATTCCACACCAGTTTACTTGTCGCCCAGCTAAAACATTCTCCATTGAATGTTTCAGCCGGAGGGATGATCCCTACTGGAATGGCAACAAGAAGATCCAGCCAGAGTCTGAGGGCCGTCTCAACCAGGGCTCGGACTACAACCGCCAGCAGAACCGCTTTACTGAGTTCAGCCCCCGAGAGAGGGGCAGAGGCTTCCCCGAGGCTGCAGCCGTGGAGCCCAACACCATTGAGAGGTAGGCCCTCTTTGATAAGCCCTCTTGTTTATATAGTGCTTTTTGCAAATAAAGCAACCTGAACCTAAACAGGCAAAGAGCAAGCTACACACAGCCCACATAGCAGTTTAGCATGTCTATCCCCCTCCAGTAACAGTCAGCTCTTGACAGAATCTGACAATCCATTTTGGGTGTGTGGGGTTTTCAGACGTAACCGCTTCAACAGTGAGCCTGAGGCCAAGAAGTCCCGTCCCGCTGCTCGCAGGGACAGCTCTGGGTTTGAGCGCTACCCCAAGAACTTTGAGACTGCCCGCAGGGCCGAGCCTCCTCCAACTCCACGCGCAGACATCCGTCTCACAGACCGCAGAGAGATCCGAGACAGGGACGAGCGTCGGGCCGCGCCCATGCCGGAGCGTCGGGCCGCGCCCATGCCGGAGCGTCGGGCCGCGCCCATGCCGGAGCGTCGGGCCGCGCCCATGCCGGAGCGTCGGGCCGCGCCCATGTCGGAGCGGCCAGCAGGGGGCAGAGCACCCATGCCTGGCATGTCTCATACTAGCCGCTCCCCCAGAGGCACCGGGCACACTGGTCATGCTACTCATACTGGGCATGCAGGATGGAAGAATGACGGCAGCATGAGTGCACCTAAGGGGGACATACGGTCAGAATGGATGGATGCCTAGTGTGCTTGTTTAAAGTTTGTAGACAATGGCCTTTTGTTGTAATCCGTGTGGTAATAATCCTGTCTCTGTGGTTATGTAGTGGAGCTGTGCGTACCGGAGGTATGCGGCCAGAGCGTTCAAGCAGAGATGGCCAGGGGCCTGCTCTCAGAGGAGGCTCCTCAGCCAGCCGAGGAAGATCCAACTTCAGTGGCCGGGATGGAGGAAGACCCATGGTCATGGCAGACCAGGTCAGCACCTCACAAATCCCCCCCATAACTAAATCTACACATTCAATACCCTCCATTTCCTCTATTTTAGTTACATTTCAGATAGGGAATTCATAACTACAATCTCCCCTGTTCTCTACCCAGCATTTCAGCTCTGGCCGCCAGGTGGTGGTGGAGCGGCATGGCCGGGACCAGCCGGCCCCCAGGAAGGAGTGGCATGGTGGGGCTGGATCCCAGGGAGGGGGCTTCCCAGACAGCCGCAGGATGGGAGACAGCCGTGGCAGCATGATGGCCCCACACTCAAGGTATTCACTGCCGTTGCATTAAGACTGTACTTTTCCCTTTATCCAGATTACAACCTCTCACTTTCAGTTAATTGAAATTGGAACCTTTTTTCTAAATATCACCCTTTCTGAAACAAGCTTTACAAAGCTGGTTGCAATTCCAATTTCATCTCCCAGAAAAGACAGAACAAATATTACAACACATATGGTTAAACTCAAATATGCTAATTGATTTAAAAAACATTTGTTAATGATATTATGAATAGGAAAGGTGGAGTTATGTCACATGTGCGGTTAACACAAATATGTGGAATTGTTAGCTCTATCTAAAATTACAACCAACTGATTGGTGCATTACTGCAAAAATGTAGGCGACAAGGGGGAGAAGGGGAGCTTGTTTGTCTGTCCTTTATTAAAGACCAAAATTAGAGAGAAATTGTCATGAATAGAAAAATATTCCAGTTTTATTTGAGGTCAAATGTTGACCGTGGCACCATACAGGTTGCAAAATACTTTTCTGATGTGCTGATTCCATGGCACATGGTTTATAAACTGATACACAAAACAACGCTTGACTCAAAACTAAGTTTTTCTATTTAAATTATTATACAATATTCTTGCCACCAAAAGAAGAATTATGTATATTGGGCATACAACCAATTCGACCACTTATTCTGGTATTGCTCCTATGTAGCCTGTTTCTGGTCACAGTTTCAGGAGTGGTTCAACAGTCATAACATTGTTCCAAAATTAGCCCTACAAATAGCACTGTTGGTCGATCAGGAAAGCCATACTCAATCAATGAACAACAAAAATATATATATTTTTAATATCCCATTTTAGAAAGGTTTGAGAATCTGTGTAAGACATCACAGAACAGTTGAAAAATAAATGGCACAAGGAAATCAAGAGCAGGTGGCATGGTGGGATGGGCTGAGAGAAGCCGAGGGGTGGATTTAATCTGTAATAGTTGTGACTGAAATGAATATGTCATGTGTACCGGACTTGTATGAGCACTATGAATTAGGCTTGGGTGGTATCCATGTTTCCATACGGTCATTTTGCTATGCCGGGATATGCTGTAATACCTACACTGAACACAAGCACTATTTTCAAACCCCACTGCGCCTCTGTAATCCATGTAAAATTCCATAGAGAACGCCAACTAAATACTAAAGAGGACATTGAACATTTTATACAGTCTCTAACCTAAAGTATTTGTAGGACAGACATCCCAGCTCAAAGTTATACAAGTAACTAAAAATGCTCCACAGTTTGCTGCATCCACAAAGCAAATATTAGACAGCAAGGCACTTGATCCAGGAGGGGATTCTCTGCTGTTACAAGCAAAGCTTGATTTTGAAAGAAGCTAACCACTTAACCAGATGGCTAACTAGTAAACCAAATGCACAACTACAGAGCATTTAGCACATTTTAGACAGTTAATAGGTATAAGATAACTAACTAGATCACCTGGCGTGTGCTACACAAGGCTCTGGTCTCTCGTTGTTGTGTGCTTGTAAACAAACACCACGTGACTGGGGACTACCAGTATGTTTAATAATGAAAAATTGTGACAGGTGAAATGACCACGTGCTTCTTTCTCCTAACTGATTGCACAAGTTGACTGTAGGTATTTACTTAAAGTAGATACAAATATTCAAATTCAACGGTATTAGCCATGATGGTTTTTCCATACCGCCATTTCCAAATACCCCGGTATACCGCCCAAGCAAACTAAGAAAAATAATGTATTCTGGTAGAAGCCATATTCGAGCTTCTATGTATTTACTCATTACTGTATGCAACACTGTTTTTAGGCAGAAATGTATTTTTGTTTCTCCAGCCACTCTTCATCTGCAATGAACAGAATCGTGCAGATCACCAACAGTTCCATGTCCAGTGTTGGCGGATTCAAGCCCTTCAAAGGAGCACCCCGACGGTTCTAACTGCCTGTCCCCAGATCAGCTTATTTTTAAAAAATACATAGTTTTTTTTAAGAGGCTGGTTTCTAGCCATAAGGTTGATATAGAAATGTTTTGTTCTGTATAGGTTACCGCAATGTATGGTTTCCTAACAGTTGTGCTGTGACTTAAACAACCCTGTGCACATAATGTTCAACTTACCTTTAGAATAGAATTGTACAGCTTTAGTTATTTGTAACAAGTTTGACGTTAACTGCTCTTCCCCTAACTGAAACTGTATGTAAAATGTAAGCAGATCAATGTGTTCTTTAACCATCATTTTTAGTTATGCCCCTGGTGCTTCTGAAGGTTAAATTATACATCTTGCTCATTTTGTCTTCGCTCCTACATTTGACTCATGAAGTGCACATACAAGACATCACACATTGAGTGGTTGTGAAAAGAGAATGTAAGTTTTATTGTCCATGTACTTTAATCAGGCTGAATGTCCCTCGTCTAAGGCATTTTGTTACAGAAGAAACACCATCTACATGTTGCAACGGTACTGTGATAGGCTATACATTATTTGGTCATATGTTTATAAACATTTGAACCTTCCAACATGAGGATTGACCTTTTCATATTCACAAGGTGTTAAACATAAGTGAAAATATTAACATCATTGAAATTATACTCCACTGAATGTCATTAGTAAGCAATTGTTGCATTACATGCATTTAAATCAACAGAACAAGTTCAACCAACATGGGGGATTGCATTCCTGTTCTGTGCTCCAGAATATGATTTTACACATGAAACTACTAGGGGATTAACAATTGTCGCCACTCTATAAATGTAAAAATAGCCAAATTAATTTAATCCATTCCCTCTAGATGACCAGCCAGTGGCATTTTTTAGTGTGAAAAGCTACAAAACAATTATGGCCATAACAGGTTGACAGCTACCTGATGAAGTTGCATCAACTTTTATTGAAAGGGGCTACACAGTACTTAATGTACATTTAACCAGCCCTTTCATACCTTTGTCAAAGAAACAATTGAGCATTTCATATTCAACTAACTGTTGAAGAGCTACTGTTGTAGCAATTCCAGACAGTATTCCATTTTTACAAGGTACCCAAAGAACAATAGCACTCACACAATTTCTAATTCTGTATAAAATGAGGTATTTTCTCTTCTCTTAGGCTGCGTTTACACAGGCAGACCAATTCTGATCTTTTTTTCTCACTAATTGGTCAAAAGACCAATTAGTGGAAAGAATATGCCTGTCCAAACGCAGCCTAGTAGTGCATATCAATGTAACAGTGCAAAACCAATTACAATGACTATATGTTCAAGGACTACCTTGTTAAGACTGTTTGTACAGTATTTACCCCCAAGCACTATAACAAGGCTTACACACATTCACTTGAGACAATCCACAAACAAAATCCTTAGCAATTATTCTGAAGAACAACATTAAAGCTGAAACACAAAACAATATCTAGATACTGGTAAATAATGCAATGACTCCAAAAGCAAGCTTACGCACAATAAAAATGTTTTAAAGAAAAGTATGTGAGGCAGCTGTGAAACATCTTGTTGCTCCCCCAAAAACCTCAAAGTAATTAGATAAAGTGGCCCTTTGAGGTTCTCATCATAATACTCAGTACTAGTTGCCTTTTGAACGTTGTTGCCACTGGGAAGGTTGACCACATGAACAAGTATAATTAAAGCTGTAGTGTGACTAACTTTAAAATGGATGTTATTTTATAAACAAAACAAGAGTATGGATTGTGTCCCTGACACTCAAAGGGACGTGGTATTTTGCCCATCCCCCCAACCTTTCACAAAATCACTCTTGTCAATAATGTAAAGGACATACTGTAGCACACCATAAGCAAGATGTATACGCTCGCTTCAACATAGGTGTTTCTCTAAGTCCTGTCTATTCAGTCAGATTACTTTTTGGGTAGTCATTGTGAACATAAACGCAGCAGCAGTTTACTCACTTTCTAAAAGCAGCCTTAAATTCCATTACAAGTGGCAAACCTATTCTAGTGTAAAGTCATGGTGAATTCCTTTGACTAGGTAGGCCTGAGAGAAGCTCAGAAACCCATTGTCATGCCATCCATGAACATAACTAGCAATAATTATGAACAGCCTGATAATATGAAGTCGACCTAGTTAGATACCATGTGTTGAAATAATTTGTTACCTATATGTGGTTACACATTTACATTACAACACAGTCTCTCGAGGGAGTTACTACAGGGTATATTCAATACTTTACAATGTTATATACCTATCATTGCTGTTGCCAAGGCAGCTAATACACAAACAATTTACAAAAGACACTCAAGGATATGTCCCTTCAGAGAAGGCCTGAGAGTATTTCTGATGTCTAGTTTACCATCTACAGATTGTCTCATTCCGGTAATACACCTGTTTCCGTTTATTCTTATAAAAGATATTGTAAATGTTGTAAGGCATTTTCTATACAGAGTAAGTGTGGCCTCGTGAGGACCGTATAGACAGGCTGAACTAACCCCAGTCCTCAAGTCCAGCCTGCAGATAAGCCTTACTAGTCAGGTAGCCTACTCCTACAAGATGCAGCCAGTAGCCAGGCAAAAATAAATACGAAGTACTGGACTTGTCCTTGAAGGCTGGGGTTGTCCATTTCTGAACAATGAGAACAAAATGTAACAGCCAAAAATAGGGGACCCCTTAACTAGCAGCACTGCGAGGAGTCCCCCCTATAACTGTGTTTCTAGGTCTGACGTACAACACAAGGCTTGAGTCAAGGCATCCAGCTGGAATGTGTAGATAGAAAACAGTAAATCTCTCAGGAGGCAGTACCATAGTAGGACAATGGCGCAAACTACTAGCTAGCTGTCATAAATGTGCATTAGGTATGTACACAATGTATATCAATTTGTCTGAAAGTCAGATGTTGTAGGAGGAGCACATGGATAAAAAAATGGCTACAGTAGAAAATCCTACTTCCATAACTCAACGAGGAGGTTATAAGGCTTCCCATATTGACAACATCTCCGTCAGCTTTTTACGGCGTGACCAGCAGTTTAACTGCCGGCAAATCTGTGTGACATTGGGCACTTCAGATTATTAGTGTAGGATACTGCTATCGCTCTGCAGCCAATAACCAGCCAAGTCTCTCAGGGACAGCGTAAGAGTGAGCGACAGTAGTCAAATTAGGTGCACCGTCCTGTTTCTCCATGGTTCTGTCTGTGTGATTGTCCAGACTGTACTGGATGTGAATCATATAAAGCAAATATGAGAAATTAAATACATGGCATATCTTTCAATCCAACTGCTCATATACATCGTAACATTTTTTGTTGTTGATGTTAGGTTATTTCCAAGTTGAAATTAAGAGCATAAATCAATGCAGCCGAGCATATCAGCCACACATACACACCGTAGACACCAAAACCACACACACACCAGAATTCAACACTGCCATACTCTGGTAAGGCCAATCTGGATAGGGCGAGTCTTAAATGGCAGATGAGGGTTGGTAGAGACAGCACTTACCAAAGTATGGCACTGACTTCCAGGCCTCTCAGGAAGAACAGGGATGTGGGTAGTGTTAGAGAGATATACAAAAGGCTTGTCACAACAGGGTCTTACATGAATTTCTAACCGGCAAAAACAAATGAATCCCTTTCAATTGAAGTATATACCAAAATAAAATAGTTCTCTAAAATACTCTCACACACGCATACAAACACACATGCGCAAAAACACACTTAATGTAGTAATTTGGCATCCATTAACGTGGTGAAGAGACAGGAGTGCTTAGATATTACACTCACTGATGTCACGATCACCTCATCTCTATCCCAATAAGACTCTGAACAAACTCTTGATTATCTCCAATTGGAAGGAGCTAAATAACCCCCACCAACCAATAGCTAGGAAACGAAGGTTATGTGTTTTCAGTAGAAAGTCTAACGCTCAAAAACAGAAGTGAATCAAAGCAGGCATATCTACACGTGCTGTAAAAAAAAAAATAGCTTATCAACTGCAATAATGAAAATTAATGAAAACGATTTCCTTGAAAAAAGTTGGTGCCATGAGAGGAGATATTTCAGATTCTGAATTCTTTCCCTCCCAGCATCCTGTTTCTGGAATTTTTCTCATTTTGCTATAAAAATCACCCCCATTAACCTGAACCCCAGATCACAAATATAGTGCACTGTGCGACTTGTAACAAAGTTTGGCCAACTGTACGAAAGATTAGTGGTAGCTGTCATAGCGTCCCTTCCTCTGTTGACCGGGCCCACTGAGGGTAGAGGATGGCAGGCACCAGTGGCTTGGGAACGGCAACTCCTCAGTTTGTGTCATTGCTCTTCAAAAAGGGGCTGTGCGTAGGGTGTCAGGTCAATGTGAAAAAAAAATTCTGCCCCCCTCTTTCTCTCTCACACAAACACACAACCATCCTCTGTTACAATAGAACACATTTGTCTTTATCCTTGGGCTCTTTTTTGGGTTTGCGCTCCCCGGCAGAGGGCTGCTTCCCTGGGCTGGGTGTGGCTCCAGCTGCTGTTGATGATGCTGCTGCTGCTGATGATGATGCTGCTTCTGCTGCTGCTGCTGCTGCTCTGTCTGCTTCGTCACTGCCCTCTGCTGGCTGCTGCACAACAGACAGGATGGAACAGGAGCGTCAACCACAATACCTACCTGTGGCTCATTCAAGCGGGTGAATAACCTGTTGGTGCTAAGGGGCAGTATTTGCACGGCCGGATAAAAAAACGTACCCGATTTAAACTGGTTATTACTCTTGCCCAGAAACGAGAATATGCATATATACATTAGTATATTTGGATAGAAAACACTAAAGTTTCTAAAACTGTTTGAATGGTGTCTGTGAGTATAACAGAACTCATATGGCAGGCCAAAACCTGAGAAGATTCCATACAGGAAGTGCCCTGTCTGACAATTTGTTGTCCTTCAGTTGCATCTCTATCGAAAATACAGCATCTCTGCTGTAACGTGACATTTTCTAAGGCTTCCATTGGCTCTCAGAAGGCGCCAGAAAGTTGGAATCGCCCGGTTGGAATATTATCGCTATTTTACGAGAAAAATAGCATAAAAATTGATTTTAAACAGCGTTTGACATGCTTCGAAGTACAGTCATGGAATATTTTGAAATTTTTTGTCACGAAATGCGCTCGCGCGTCACCCTTCGGATAGTGACCTGAACGCACGAACAAAACGGAGGTATTTGAATATAACTATGGATTATTTGGAACCAAAACAACATTTGTTGTTGAAGTAGAAGTCCTGGGAGTGCATTCTGACGAAGAACAGCAAAGGTAATCCAATTTTCTTATAGTAAATCTGAGTTTGGTGAGGGCCAAACTTGGTGGGTGTCAAATTAGCTAGCCGTGATGGCCGGGCTATGTACTCAGAAATTTGTTAAATGTGCTTTCGCCGAAAAGCTATTTTAAAATCTGACACCGCGATTGCATAAAGGAGTTCTGTATCTATAATTCTTAAAATAATTGTTATGTATTTTGTGAACGTTAATCGTGAGTAATTTAGTAAATTCACCGGTGGGTATGCTAGTTCTGAACATCACATGCTAATGTAAAAAGCTGGTTTTTGATATAAATATGAACTTGATTGAACAAAACATGCATGTATTGTATAACATAATGTCCTAGGAGTGTCATCTGATGAAGATCATCAAAGGTTAGTGCTGCATTTAGCTGTGGTTTTGGTTTTTGTGACATATGCTTGCTTTGAAAATGGCTGTGTGATTATTTTTGGCAGGGTACTCTCCTGACAATCTAATATTTTGCTTTCGCTGTAAAGCCTTTTTGAAATCGGAAAATATGGTTAGATTAACGAGAGTCTTGTCTTTAAAATGGTGTAAAATAGTCATATGTTTGAGAAATTGAAGTTATAGCATTTGAGGTATTTGTATTTCGCGCCCCGCGATTCCACTGGCTGCGTCCCACCTCGCCCAGACAGGATAAGCAACATTATAAACTGGGTAGTTCGAGCCCTGAATGCTGATTGGCTGACAGCCGTGGTATATCAGACCGTATACCACAGGTATAACAAAACATTTATTTTTACTACTCTAATTACGTTGGTAACTAGTTTATAATAGCAATAAGGCACCTTGGGGGTTTGTGGTATATGGCCAATATACCACGGCTAAGGGCTGTATCCAAAAGAACAGACCTGAGCCGTGCATTATTGCTTAATTACATCACAATCACATTGAACATAGAGATACATTCAGACAGAACATGTATTGTGTACAACAGATTCATGTCAGCTATATATTTAATTTCTATCTGACTAAGCCCCTGACTCTGCTATATCTATATAAACTGACAACCCTTACCCTTTTTCTCATCCTCATTCTTTCCTACACACCTTTCTCATCATATTCCCCATTCCACTCCACTCTTCGCATCTTCCCTCCCCCCTTCTCACAAGCTCCCCTCCTGCTCAGAGGGGTTGGGTTAAATGCGGAAGACACATTTCAGTTGAAGGCATTCAGTTGTACAACTGACTAGGTATCCCCCTTTCCCTCCCACCCAGGCTCCTTCCCCGACCTGTGCTTGTGCTGCGGCAGCCTGCTCCTGTTCCTGGAAGTACTGGGACGCTCGTCGGTCCTCCTCCTCCTGCAGCTTCTTGGCCAGCTCCAGGTCACTGATGCCCTCGGGGAGCTGCTCCCACTGCAGGTCCTGACACTGCTGCTCCTGCTGCAGCGACAACGCCATCAGGTAGTCCTGCATACAGAGAGGAGAGGGGGTAAAGAGAGAGGGATAGAAAGAAAGAATGAAAAAGAAATAAAGGAAAGAAAATAAATAAAGAGAATAGGACCAGGTCAATGCGTTTCACATCATGGTGTTTACACTGTTACCAGAGTGATGTGCCACTGCTAAGAGCTGAAGTATAAAGTAAGCCTAGTTGTAAGCTATGAAGCACCAGCCATTTTAAAGTCAGGGCTACAGACCTTTTTATTCATTCATAACCCTCATGTAGAGTAAAACCAAATATTTTCCTGAGTGCAGCATCAGACTGTCTTAATTGTCGGCTGTAATATGCCCTCTCAAGCATAAGAGTGTCTGGGTGGATGAGAGCGTGAGCGTGGATGAGAGCGTGAGTATATGGTCCCTCCCTCCCTCTTTGTGCTGGGTGAGGGCGGTGAATATGGACCCTGGCAGATGGACAAGCTGCTGGGCAGCCCTGCCACCAGGCCAGCCAATCAGCTGTCGTCACAAACCACATCATGCATTATTAAACAGCCAATCGAAGCGCAGCGTGATGCAGCGCAGTACAGAGGGAGGCGCCACATGTCACGGTCATCTCCTGATCAGGCATTCAGACATTAAAACCCTGAGTGGGAGGGGGGGTTAACGGGAGAGCAGAGGAGCTTTGAACATCTATTATTGAGGAACTCTTCCCCGCTACTTCTCCAGAGCTGAGTGCAGATGGAGCAGGCTAGGGAGCCACGGGGAAAACAGAGCCCAGATAGAGGGGATGTGTAATACTTGCTGTACCCTTTATACAATCCACTCTGTTAATCTTCAGGTAAACTCTGATTGTGACTCACCCTGACCTAGTATGTTTGTAATGCTGCACTGTGACGGTGCACCTTGTTCTTCATGGTATACATCCTCTGCAAGAGATATGCGGTGCACCCAACAGTGCGAAATGGCTGCCATGATTCAGCTAGATGGGTGTTCAGCATTGTTTATCGTTGCTCCCATGAATGAAGTGGAATTGGATCAGAGGGCCCAATTGGCGTAGTGGTCTGACCTGGTCTATCTGGTCCTGCTGTCCGCGGTACACCGTCTCTGGGTCTGACGGAGGTCGCAGGCGGAACTCAGAGTCACAGAAGTTGCCATCCCCGTCCACATTGTGCAGGCTCTCCCACACCACCTTCTCCTCCGTCAGGAAGCCCTGGTCTGTCACCAGGAGGTACAGCTGGCCCTGATCACACAGACACACACGTTATACACTCACACACGTCTTAACACTGCCAGAAAACACATCTACACACTTTCACACCCTCTTATTCCTGTAGTAGATAACAACCTGGATAACGTGTCTGTGTGTGTGTGTGTTTAAAATGGGGGGCTTTGGTACTGGTAAGCATTTATCCTGGGGTCATGCGTGCTACACACAGCGTGCTTCACTTGGCAAGCATGCTCACACACACACTCTCTCTCACACAGACAGGCCTGCTCCACTTCCCCTGCTATAGATAACAGGAAGAGCCTGTCCCAGCTGCAGTGATAAGGGGAGGGAGCACAAGGCGGGTGAAACCATTGTAGATAGCATTCAGACTCTCTAGGTGCTGAATAGGTCCCCATCACATGTCTACCATGCTCCAAGGGGCATTTGTATTTATGCCCTCGCACCAGCCTCAGAACCCTGTGTACTGAACATTACATCACCTGGGACTGGGGTGTGGGGAGCGCTATTGGGAGGGGGAGGACAGGGAGAAGGGTGGGGTATGGGGAGCGCTATTGGGAGGGGGAGGACAGGGAGAAGGGTGGGGTATGGGGAGATCTATTGGGAGGGGGAGGACAGGGAGAAGGGTGGGGTATGGGGAGATCTATTGGGAGGGGGAGGACAGGGAGAAGGGTGGGGTATGGGGAGATCTATTGGGAGGGGGAGGACAGGGAGAAGGGTGGGGTATGGGGAGATCTATTGGGAGGGGGAGGACAGGGAGAAGGGTGGGGTATGGGGAGATCTATTGGGAGGGGGAGGACAGGGAGAAGGGTGGGGTATGGGGAGATCTATTGGGAGGGGGAGGACAGGGAGAAGGGTGGGGTATGGGGAGCGCTATTGGGAGGGGAGGACAGGGAGAAGGGTGGGGTATGGGGAGATCTATTGAGAAGGGTGGGGTATGGGGAGATCTAATGGGAGGGGGAGGACAGGGAGAAGGGGAACGCACTAACAGTGCTCAGCTGTTAACAGATGGTTGAAAAGACTTGGATGAAAGAAAGTCCCCATGTGTCAACATCCCACCATACATACAAAGGGGTGATCTGATCCGGAAGCTAGCAATACATTTGAAATAAACACTTATTTGGGACTGAGTGATATGAATTCGGTAACATTATGCAATTACTTTATATAACACCCTTTCCCACTACTAAGAGGACAAGGCAGACTTGACTTGTTTTTGTTCCTAATAGACGGTGGTTTGGGGACGCTGTAGCAGAGGAAAGTAAGGAAGACCCGTTCACAGTAAACAGTACTGCAAGGCCCCATTTGTCATAACCACAGGGCATAAAGTGGATAAAGGCTTGTCAAGAACTTGAGTGGTCATTCACCTTGAACTTGATCATGGTGCTGAAGTGGTTGTTCCTGAAGAACACACAGAGCTCTCCTTCCTGCACGGTGGACGTGAGCTCACACAGCCCGTGGTATGTCAGCTGGGTGGCCGTGCTGTGCAGAAACTGCTCGGCTACAAAGCCTGCAGGCAGAGAGAGAGAGAGAGAGAGAGAGAGAGAGAGAGAGAGAGAGAGAGAGAGAGAGAGAGAGAGAGAGAGAGAGAGAGGGAGAAGGGGAGAGAGAAGGCAAGAGATAGAGAGCGAGTCAGTGAGAGACAGACACACAAGACCGATAGGCTGACATAGAGACAAAGACTTATGGACTGATAGAGATATAAAGTGATGTACATAAGCAGTAGCGAGAAAGAAAGCAAGCAACACATCTCCCCAGTCGGTCGGTCCACCCACCTTCCCCAGCCAGCTCGCTGCTGTCCGACTGTTTGCAGGAGATTATCTTCTCCACCAGCTGGTTGTAGCTGCAGTTACCCACTGCCTTCACTGTGTCGCCCATCTGGAGGGAACATAAAAGAGGAGAGAGCATTCATCAACCATTGTTGTGTTCTACCATGCAGTGAAGAACAAGCGACAAGAGCATATTGTCACGTTTTCAAAAGAAAAATACTCAAGAGGAGCTGTACGCTAACCAGTCATTCTGTCGTCATTTCTTTCATAAATAATGTGTGGAGTTGGTTTATTGTCTATTTGACAAACGCCTATAGAGTACCACAGTATGAGTCATAATACCCATAAAACCTAGCGGTCAAACAGGGAAATCGTTTTTCCACCATTCATTTTTCCCATAGGAGATTTTAGAAACACTTCAAATAAGGGCTGTGTTTTGTGTAGGCTTACCCTGGCGTGACGCTTTGATAACCGTGTAAATCTCTCTAGGACAAGGTGACTTAACAATATATTTGCCTGTATATCATAGTAATAGCTACATGGGTTTAAAGGTAGACTTATGATGTTGCCGTGAGCAGCCCCGTAGTTACTGCATTGAGCGCGATGCAATACTTTGCTCTCACAGTCACACAGAGGATCTGGGCATGTGCACGGGTTTGCGTCACGCTGCTACAACGTGGCAGCTACAGGCCCAAAACAGCAGAGAAGTTCAGCCTCGGGCTTCAACGTTCAGTTATTGCGGATATTGCATTTACGTCAACTCGCTCAGTCTACTTTTAAAGGGGGCTCAGAGAGAGAAGGGTTCTCACCTGCAGGTCCACCAGCCAGCCGTGGTAGAGAGGGATGTCCAGCAGGTCAAAGACAATGCACTCTGGGGTGTACTCAAAGACCCGCACCCCTGTGAACTTCACGTTGACGTCCAGCCCCGTCTGCAGCTTGTGCAGCACCGCCATGGCATCACTCATATTCTGGGGGACAACAAATAGAAAGTCATGTTCCTTTTCAAGGCCTTTAGCCAGGGCTGTTAGTCTTTGTAGAATTCTTGTTGACTACGGCATTGAAATAAGATTTGACATTGGAAGAAATGTTGAGGACAGTGAACCAACTACTGTCACATACTACAGCAGTTACAGCTAGAAAAACAGCAGACTCACCCACAGAAACCTGCTAGTTTGGACTATCAGTTAAGTGTACAAATCAGAAAGTGTTCTGACCAAGGAACTTCCTGTCTAGCGTACTCATCACGCCCTCCTGTCGTTCGCCCCTCAGACACACAAAAGACTAACAAGACCCGTCTGTAGCAACGCGCATGCCCCGCCCACCTGAGGATCTGTCTTTTTCAGCCATCTATTTCCTGTGTTTGAGGGACGCAAAATCAATTTGTCACTTAAATCTCACTGGATTGATTGCTTTCATTTTACTCCTGTGACTCCATCATACGTCTCCTTGTGCCTGTCTTTTTTATTCATTAACATTACGACTGCGGAAATGATTGTAATGACCTGTCAAACACACGCCGGTAATGGCTGAAATGTGGTCAATGGAATACAATGTTTTCAGTTGCATCTATAAGAACACTGAAGCTTCTTCAGGGATGTAACACATTTCAACAACACAAGAAAGAAGAAAAATGGCCGCACATTTTTTGTGGAATTGAAAAAAGTAATAAATTGCTACAGTTGAAAAGTTTTTCCAAATTACATGCACTGAAATGAAAGCAACTTCCAAAAATGAACACTGATTATAGTGATATTATGTCTGAACTCGCAAACAATTCAAAGTATGTATAGATAGGTGTAATCTAGAGCCAACCCTGTTGAGGGTATCCTGCTATTGGCACAATTGTTGAATTATGCAACAGAACGTGACAACAACAGTCATTAATGAGGCAGTCTAGACAGCACAGGTGAGTGCAGGTAGGCCTAGAGTCCTAGACAGAGGAGGTGAGTGCAGGTAGACCTAGAGTCCTAGACAGAGGAGGTGAGTGCAGGTAGACCTAGAGTCCTAGACAGAGGAGGTGAGTGCAGGTAGACCTAGAGTCCTAGACAGAGGAGGTGAGTGCAGGTAGACCTAGAGTCCTAGACAGAGGAGGTGAGTGCAGGTAGACCTAGAGTCCTAGACAGAGGAGGTGAGTGCAGGTAGACCTAGAGTCCTAGACAGAGGAGGTGAGTGCAGGTAGACCTAGAGTCCTAGACAGAGGTGAGTGCAGGTAGACCTAGAGTCCTAGACAGAGGAGGTGAGTGCAGGTAGACCTAGAGTCCTAGACAGAGGAGGTGAGTGCAGGTAGACCTAGAGTCCTAGACAGAGGTGAGTGCAGGTAGACCTAGAGTCCTAGACAGAGCAGGTGAGTGCAGGTAGTCCTAGAGTCCTAGACAGAGCAGGTGAGTGCAGGTAGACCTAGAGTCCTAGACAGAGGAGGTGAGTGCAGGTAGACCTAGAGTCCTAGACAGAGGTGAGTGCAGGTAGACCTAGAGTCCTAGACAGAGCAGGTGAGTGCAGGTAGTCCTAGAGTCCTAGACAGAGGAGGTGAGTGCAGGTAGACCTAGAGTCCTAGACAGAGGAGGTGAGTGCAGGTAGACCTAGAATCCTAGACAGAGGAGGTGAGTGCAGGTAGACCTAGAGTCCTAGACAGAGCAGGTGAGTGCAGGTAGTCCTAGAGTCCTAGACAGAGGAGGTGAGTGCAGGTAGACCTAGAATCCTAGACAGAGGAAGTGAGTGCAGGTAGACCTAGAGTCCTAGACAGAGGAGGTGAGTGCAGGTAGACCTAGAGTCCTAGACAGAGGAGGTGAGTGCAGGTAGACCTAGAATCCTAGACAGAGGAAGTGAGTGCAGGTAGTCCTAGAGTCCTAGACAGAGGAAGTGTTTGTTGTTGCAGCCCTGTTCCACCCCTTTATGTTAATATTTTCATATATGCAAATACACCCATTGTATTTCTGCAAAATGTTGCACATACACATTTTCTTTATTTTAACACAAAATATAAAAGAAATACCTGATACCATTCTAAAATGTATATATGAGTGCACTCCCCCCCAAAAAAACAAACACCTGAATTCCCAACAAAATCCCTGAACGCCATTCATTATTTTTCCATTCCCGTAAAATGTTTAATGTGCTATAATTCAGTCAATCCTGATGGATAAAAAAAAATCTAAAAGTTTGGAGTATCTTCATCCAGTGTCCAACTGTTGCATTTATTAGAATTGTTTTTATAACCTTTTAACAATTGTGATGACGGTCTGTGTCACAGGAAGCCTCTGCAGCTGTCCCCACACCCCACACGCACAGAGAGGTGATAGTGGGTGACTTGGTGTGTGTGTTTTCTTAATTTTCTAAGAGGATAACCTGTCAATAAGAGGTAAAATAAATCCCCAAAAGCAGGGAGATTCTCCAGCTTTCGTACTTAGCAGTGTGGCTCGTTGAAAAGCCTTTCGCTGGATGATCTGTGTGTGTGTGTGGATTAGGACTCCTGTGGACAGTTGTGGGGAGGATTAGTATGGTCCATGTAACAGACCATGCAGCTGCTCCACTCCAAGGGCAGAGGGCTTCAGTCAGATGACATCAGATGAACCCCCTGAGAGCTACTGATTAGCGGCTCACTAAGCAGGGGAGCTTCATACACTTCCAGTGCTTTGCTGTTTACACTAATAAATAAATAAATATACACACATATCTATATCTATATCTATATAGATATATATCTATATATATATCTATATATATATATATATATATCTATATATACACACACACACAAAATTATGTGGACACAACTTCAAATGAGTGGATTCGGCTATTTCAGCCACACCTATTGCTGACAGGTGTATAAAATCCGAGCACAGCCATGTAATCTCCATAGACAAACATTGGCAGTAGAAAGGCCTTACTAAAGAGCTCAGTGACATTCAACGTCATAGGATGCCACCTTTCCAACAAGTCAGTTCGTCAAATTTCTGCCCTGGAAACGTTTAGGAGCAACAACGGCTCAGCCGCGAAGTGGTAGGCCAAACAAGCTCACAGAATTGTCTGTCCTCTGTTGCAACACTCACTACTGAGTTCCAAACTGCCTCTGGAAGAAACATCAGCACAAGAACTGTTCGCAGGGAGCTTCATGAAATGGGTTTCCATGGCCGAGCAGCCGCACACAAGCCTAAGATCACCATGCGCAATGCCAAGCGTCGGCTGCAGTGGTGTAAAGCTCGCTGCAATTGGATTCTGGAGCAGTGGAAACGCATTCTCTGGAGTGATGAATAATGCTTCACCATCTTCACCAGTCCGACAGTTAAATCTGGGTTTGGCGGATGCCATGAGAACTCTGCCTGCGCCAATGCATAGTGCTAACTGTAAAGTTTGGTGGAGGAGGAATAATGGTCTCAACATTTTTGTTGGGTCATGTAGTCTATCATTGAGACACATCAAGGATTCTCTCTGCTTTATCCTCCTTGTTTTCCTACTTGTATTCTTGAAGACAGGTGCTAAAGCACAAGTCAAACGTGAATCAGTGCTGTGCATACAAAATGTGCCTACAAGCAAAAACACACACACTGACAAGTGCACACACAACTGTGTGGGCACTGCGTCTCTGTCTGGTGGGTGGCGAAGCTGGCAGCACAGTAAGAGATCAGGAACGTGCTCGCCCACTGCTCCCTCTCTGCCCAACATGCTGCCTGCTCTGCACACCCACGCCCTCCTGCTGTGTGGCCAAGCCCTGCTCCACTCGGCTCTAGCCGCTCACAGACTACAGATTATGACCAGACTACATTAAGTAATGCCACCCTAATCATAAATTCTGTGCTGAATATGGGATCCACACAGAGCCTGTGGTATTTGCATGTGATGATGTACAATGGATTATTCCGTGGTCACTGGATAATGAAGACCAGTATTCAATGGTTCCACTCCAGCTTTTACGGAAGAGGTAGACTGATTGGATAAACAGGCCGGCCTTCCTGTTGCATGTTCCACCAGCAGGCTGGGAGCCAGATCAATATTTCATTCCCACAACCCTGTGGCAGAGCCACACACACAAACACGACCAGACTTATCCGCCAGCTCAAACCAGCTGGTCTCACACACACGCTCTGCTTCCACTGGGGACTGGGGAGTGACTCCAGACCTCCATCCGCTGGCAAATCAGGCTGATAGGACCACGAGGCTGACTGATTGACAGACACAGGCAAGCGCTTTGCTTCAGTTTTCATGTCAAAGGCACACCGAGTGGACAGCTCCACGAGTATTATGGCGATCTGGCACAAAACTTTATTAGGTAGTCAGTTTTTAAGTCTGCATTTTAGTCTACAACTGTGCACTCTTAAAATCCACAATCATGTATATATACACAGCGACACACTCCCATCCTGCTACATTATTTTTTAGGAGCATCTATTCCAATAAAATAGAATATTCTATATCATATAACCACAAAAACGCTGTCAAGTAAATAGTGCTACAGTGTGCAATCTCTCAGGAGTGTCCTTTATCATGGGAACATGACCAAGACCAGTCTTTACAGAATAAACCTTCACTAAACTCTCCAGTCTCTGAGTTACTGTTTAACAGCCAAGCAATCGCTATTTTAATCCTCATATCCTCCTCCGACAGATGATGTTTTGAAGCCAGAGTTTATAAATAGAACTCTGTTGTGAACTCGTTCAACGCTCTTCAAAATCATAAAAGGAGCTTGACTATTCAAATATGCAGCAGACAATATCAAACAAAGGCAAGAACAAGATTATATATAGATATATATATATATATTTTTGAATCTTTTACAAATGTATTATATTTTGGTTTGGCATGCACATTGGCATGCTAAAGACTCCCTAGTGAAAGACAGCCTCCCTAACACACTCTCTACCCCAAACACTCTCTCTACCCCAAACACTCTCTCTACCCCAAACACTCTCTCTACCCCAAACACTCTCTCTACCCTAAACACTCTCTCTACCCTAAACACTCTCTCTACCCTAAACACTCTCTCTACCCCAACACTCTCTCTACCCCAACACTCTCTCTACCCCAACACTCTCTCTACCCCAACACTCTCTCTACCCCAACACTCTCTCTACCCCCTCTCTATTCATGGTGTGAGGCTCCTTCCGTTCCTGGTCGAGTGCTCTCCTGCCGTGTTGAGGCAGTTCTTACACAGCCAAATCTAACAGGAACCAACAACTGTTTCTGCCCCAGCTAACAGCACAGAGCCTGCCCTAAACTCCACCACACACAGTACACACACACACACACACACACACACACACACACACACGCCACAGAACCTGGTGTTCTGGACTATAGTCCAAGATTAGACCACCATAATTCCAACAGCATTTCATTTGAGCGTTGCTAGTTTTTTCAGCTTAAATTCACACAACGTAGCAGGAGCTTGGAGAGCTACGACTGTACAGCAGTCAGAACATTCTCCTCGGACAGTAATCCAGACTCTGGTATGTACACACGCACACATTACTTCTCTCCTTCCCGAGCGATGACGTCCGTGAAGAGAATAACATTCACAGATGTGCTGGTTCTTTGCCACAGCAGAGTGGAGAGGAGGAGAGGAAGAGAGGCCGTGCCCTTCCCACATTCCAGGCAGGCAGCAGGGATGGGAGCGTGGATGGGAGTGGGAATGAGAAAGCCATCCCTGCCAGGCCATGTGAACCACTCAGAGCCCCAGCATTGGCCTCGATCTGAACTCAGCCATGCCTCCCTGAGCACCCTCCCACAGCGATGTGAAGAGACATGATCTGCCCCTCCTGACCCATGCTGTGCCGTAGGCCTGATAAGACGCGGCTTATGTAACCTATATAGGGGCTAAACGCTGCTCTTGGGCAGTGGGCTGTTTTTTATATAACCTATATAGGGGCTAAATGCAGCTCTGGGGCAGTGGGCTGTTTTTCCATATAACCATAATCATCGCGCCGCTTATTTTCATCTTCCATAAATATACATTCATTGGTCTTTCTGGAGATTCATTCCCAATGCAAATGTTGTGCAAATGCACTGACGCAGATGCACATGACTGTATAAATACTCATCTTAGCATTACATCATTGCCCATTAGAATATGATATATTTCTGAATAGAAGAGGACAGGAACTGCAGTCACTAAACGGCAGGCAGGGATATTTTAGGCTGGGAAGCGAGAACAAGTGAGCCCCCTTGGCGTGGTGCGAGTTAATAGTGTGATGCTGCTGCTCTGCCATCAGAGATCTAAGCGGGAGAGGGGGGTACTCAACAGCCTAGAGCCTGCCTGCCTCTCCCTCCCAGCCTCCTCGCTCATCCTTCATGCCTGTCTGATTCTCCAACATGAGCCAGAGACAGACACAAAGAGAGATGGACCGGCAGACATGCGTATGATCAGTGAATAACGGCCCTTATTGATTGTGTTTAGGCAACAACAGTCCTTACCTGTTCATAGTTTAGCCGCTGGGCTTCAGAGATCTCTTTCGGCTTGGCGTCGAGGATGTAGTCTCCTGCAGGGGAGCGAGAGCGAGGGAGAGAGGAAGCAACATCAGAGGACCTGGGGATACAGGCTAATTAAAGCAACCATAGATACACTGGGGAGCTGAGACAGAAAATATCATCAGGGTAGAGCCCTGCCCGCTCACCAGTGACATCACAGCCTGCTTACGTCAATCCCAAGTGAAGAGGTGATATTGTCGACTACATTCTGATTCCATAAGAAGTGTCTAATCCTCAGTGAGAAGCGGGATGTTGAGTGTTAAGCGCTGGCCAGCTGTTTTTCCAGGAAGGGTTCGGCCAGGCATGCAGGGTCAGTCGAGCCCTGGCCAGTGGGGAGCCGCTAGAGAGGTGTTAAGGGCTTAGTGTAGGACCTAGGAAGAGCAGCCACTGGGGCAGGCAGAGAGAGCCTTGTAAAGTCAGTCAACCACCACTGAGACTGAAAGCCCTGCGGTGCTAATCACAGTGCACCTGTCATCAACCCATTAACATCGCACCCAACTCCACCCTCCCCTCTCTGAGCAACACACAGCGGCAGTGTCCAGCTGTCGAAAACATACCCACTCGCAAGATATTTGATGTTACAAGATAATGATTCTGTTAGACTTTTAGATCTGAAAAACAAACAACAAAAATAGGCCTACTTTTTCCTCATAATCCAACGATTGCTTTCTTACTTGAGAGGCGGGGAGCTACTCTGATTCGATCTCCATTTCCTCTCCTCAGACACAGGCTTCCTCAGCCCTGGCCATGAACGCACCCGGCTGAGGCCAGTCAACTGACTGACATTTCTATGCCCAGGGAACCCCCGGCCATACCCCCCCTACCTCCCTCCACCTGCCCCGTTCCCTGCCAGCTGACTGTAGACTGCCCTCCCTGCCTGGGCCTCTACTGCTGCTGTTTGATGATTCACTGGCATGCTCCACAGAGTACTAAGTCCCAACATCGACCAGCAGCCTCTAATACAACATACATCTCCTCCACTTCTGCCCCTATGGGCCTCACAGTAGTTATTAATACAGCGTCTGAATCAGCCTACGTTAAATGGGGCTCTTTGTGAGCAGCTCTTTTTCACAAGCTATTCTTTTTTTGTCTGGGCATGAAACAATAACTGTGCGTAATGAAGTGCAGTGGCGAGGCTAGGAGACAGGCCTATCTGCCTGTTCCTGGACATTACACAAGATGAACGGTTTGACCAGGGCCCAAACCATTCATTATGAGCTCTCAGCCACTAGCTGGAGTAAAGACAAAGCCGTCTCCACAAACACAGAGCCGCAATTTATGGGCACTTGTGAAAGAAGAGCAGAGACGACTCAGAGGCATATCTGGGATGATACGCACACACAGCCTGCATAACGCAGTTAAAGGTCGGCAATGTACAGAAGAGGGATGGCTACAACCATAAGCGTTCCTCTGAGGAAATCTAACACGAAACAGTCGGAATAACAGGAGTTGCATGAAATGAAAACGCTGTGCTTCATCACTGCTTGTCACCTGTGATTTGCAGAAGGGTTGAAGTGCTCACTGTGAGTCAGGGTGCTCAAAAGAGACAGGGAATGTTTTTACACTGAGAACTTGGAATCAACCATGGGTATCTGTAGGAGCAGATGAGCAAGGTGCAGAGAGGCAGACAGAGGGAGCAATCAGGGGATTCCATCTGGGGCACAGTGAGGGAGAGGGCCCTGAGTGAGTGGGGAGGGGTAAAGGCTTCTCTCTGGCTTCTTACTGGTATTGAACATAGAGCTATGGGGCTGGAGTGAGTTCTGTGTTCCATCAGACACCAGGCTACCTCTAAAATATCTAAAGATGGGCAACTATGTCTCTCAATGTGCTAATGCTTTGGGTCAGTCTGAATGGTCTCATCTCTCAGGGTTTGTCAGTTGACCAGCAGGGTACAGTTGCCTCCTCTCTTATAAAAAAGTATTTGGGAAAGGTCAAATTAGATTTGCCTGGTCATAACGTAGTTTGATAATGAAATGCACACACTGTAGATGATACTTTTTCTTCCAGCAAAATGAACCAAACTCCAATTGTAACTGAATTGCATGCATTAATCTGTCATGGACACCAAGCGCTATGGACTCACAGAGGCAGATTCTGTGGGGAGGAAACATAATCCCATTAACAGAGCTCAAAAACAGACAATTAATAATTCTAAATGACATTTTCCTAGCCAATGCATCCAAAGAAAGTAACATCTAACCGAAAGGTAACAACGTTATTGCATACAATCATTATTATCCCTGGTACAAAACACACTAATGAGAAGTCAAGTCAACATTTGAGTTAGTCCTAATGAAAAATACTTGAAGAGAAGCAGCAAACTGAGAAATCTAATGAACATTCCCATGACTGACATCAAAAATATATCTCCTGACAATGAAGAATCATCCCTCTGTTTCCCAATCACATTTTGTTGTTATATTCTATCTCGGTAGCTAACTAACTAATCTGTCCCCCAATGAAGCACTACAGTGTAAACTGTAATTAAACCATGGTGAGAAATATCCTTAGCCATAAATTAACGACAGTAGGTGTCTTGGCCCATAATTACTAATACAAATTAAATCAAAACCAGTTGAATCTGCTAATCACATGCAGAATGTAGGACAATGTAGCACAAACAGTCAGGAGTCTTTTGGTACAAACTGACCTCTATACCGAACCCCCAAATGATCATATGAAAGTAAACAACTCCCATGGCATGACTAATGTGGATACATTTCAGGACTTCTGGCGTCTCTCAGAACTCAGCAGCTGGTGGCTCCATTTCTCTTATAGTTAGAGTTGTTATTGACGCCTAACAGTCATTATATGATGCATTTAGCTAGAACACACTCAAAACAGGACACTAGTCATAGCACCAGTCAAAGAATTATACAGCTGGTAAAATTGAAGCCAAACTGACCACTGCCATGAAAAGAGGGCTTGGCTATAGTGACAGTGATTTTTTTTCTCTATAGCTTAGATGAGAATGTCTTAAGTAACAGGACACCCCTGGTTCTACATCATAACAGCACCCAGCTATGGAGGGAGGCAGTGGGGTCAGCGTGCCACGCATGGAGAAAGAACACAGCTCCTGTTTCCCTGACGTTAGCAGGGCTTGGTCCACAGGGATTCTTCCGTCCTCCTGGTCAATCTATACCGGACCATACCACCTGACCTCACATTGGTATTAGCGATGCGCGGGTGAGCTGTTTGTTCATCCGCACCCACCCGCAATTGCTAATAACTCATCCGCAACTGCTGATGAAAATCTGAGGCCCTCAACCGACCCACAAACATAGAAACTGCATTGTACAGTCTGAGATGGAAAACATTTTTGACAGGCATTTTTAGATAGCCTACCAAAATGTTGGAAATTATAAGCAGGCCTATGTTATTCAACTTGTCTATAATTAGACACAGGCAGCTTCTCTTCTGTAATTACTTCTTGTCCTAGAAGACTAAATAAACCTTTGCTCACCAGAATAATGTTAGAAATCAATAGTATTAATGTTTCAATCTACACTTAACAAAAATATGTAAGGTGTTGGTCCAGTGTCTCATGAGCTGAAATAAAAGATCCCAGAAATGTTCCATACGCACAAACAGCTTATTTCCCTAAAATTTGTTTACATCCCTATTAGTGAGAATTTCTCCCTTGCCAAGATAGGTGTGGCATATCATCCACCAGACAGGTGTGGCATATCAAGAAGCTGAATAAACAGCATGATCAATACGCAGGTGAACCTTGTGCGGGGGACAATAAAAGGCCACTCTAAAATGTGAAGATTTTTTACACAACAATGCCACAGTGTGCAATTGGCATGCTGACTGCAGCGATGTCCACCAGAGCTGTTGCCAGAGAATGTAATGTTAATTTTCTCTACCATAAGCCGCTACCAACATTGTTTTAGAGAATTTGGCAGTACGTCCAACCGGCCTCAAAACCGCACACCACGTGTAACCACACCAGCCCAGGACCTCCACATCCGGCTTCTTCACCTGCGGGATCATCTGAGACCAGCTACCCTGACAGCTGAGTAGTATTTCTGTCTGTAATAAAGCTGTTTTGTGGGGAAAAACTCATTCTGATTGGCTGGGCCTGGCTCCCCTGTGGGCCTGCCCTCCCAGGCCCGCCCATGGCTGCGCCCCCTGCCCAGTCATGTGAAATCCACAGATTAGGGCCTAATGAATTTATTTCAACTGACTGATTTCCTTATATGAACTGTAACTCAGTAAAATCATTGAAATTGTTGCATGTTGAATTTATATTTTTGTTCAAGATAGTTGAAATTGTTAAAATGTGTTTTCTTTCCTCTTTTATCTCTGCTTCTCTCACACAGCAAATACATTTAGGGACCAAGGAGAAAATTGAATAATAAAAAAATAAAAAAACATGAAAGATTTGACATGCAAAATGTCCAAATGACATCAATTTCACCGGTTAAGGAAATTAAAAGCTGTTAAAACGACACGTTTTTGATAAGATCTCAGTCCGGCTTGGATGCATATTTTATGTGGTTTAAATAATAAGATAATAATAAAGATAAGGTGATGGCTTACATTTGTCCTATTTTACACTTTTATGATGCTGATAAAGATAGCACCGCCATCTTTATAGATGGTCCCTAACCGCGCATTCATTCTCTCAAGATGCTGAAATAAATAAATCATATTTCTCCACTTCTGTTCAACTTTCAAAATGTATATTTGGTGTATAATTTTACTGCAAGAAATGCTTAGTTCTGCAGGAGTTAATATTAGGCGATGTGAGAGGTTATAGACCTACAGTCAGTCCAGATTTCAGTTAGGCTACTATTTCATTTAACCCATCTGAACAGTACAGTTCCCTTGATGTGCCATTTTGAATTCCCCATCTTGAGACTGTCAAATCATCACACATGACATAGCCAGAACTGCCATCATCCTCTTTTACCACTTCTCTACATTTTTCCCAAACATCAACTCTCCATTTCGCAGCTTTTCTACTATTGCATTAAACTCCAACATTGTCCTTTTTGCCTCAGTGGATCGATTTGAACTTTTTCTGCCCAAGTACCCAAATGCATTTGGCAATTAAACGTATTTAGGGCGCTACAGTTAGGCTACACACTAACGCCAGATAGAAATAATGAAAGGAAAACCTCAATGTAGTCTATAGATATGAATTGCACAAGAGTTATACATTAATGGATTTTTTTATGCATTGTTTTCTCTTTATTCAACCCGCCGGCACTTCATCCATACAATATTTTACGACCCTAAACCAACCCACCCACCCACCCCATCTGTGGGGACTCCAGGCATATCACTAATGGGTATACAAGTTCATATGCACTCTTCTGAGGGCAGGTCTAGCAGCTAGGTGACAACCAGAATGCATATAATGACCCAGGTAGAGTATTGAATGTATTACAGTCTTCCAAAATACTGTAAATCCAATTCATTTATTGGGTGCGTTCGTAAATTCAACCTGGCAATCTACTCCGATTTCAAAGCACTCTAGTTTGAAAGTGTCAAGAATAATTGAGGAATTTACGAACGCACTAAACTCGGTTGTTAGGACAGTTGTAAATAAACATTGGCTAAAACTTTTTATTAAATTGTTGACAGTGACACAGATGAAGTCACTAGCCCTCCTGATAACATGAAAACACTCTAACCAGCTCTGCTAGGGCGAGTAAAATGTTCAGAGGGAGGTGCCCTCTTATTTGTGTCTGGAAGAAGCTAGCAAGCTAGTCAACTTTAGTAAGTTAGCTTGGGTGCTTCACTGCGGTTCTGAACTCAGAACGCTTGGATCAACCCTACTTGCCGGCCAAAGTGTAAAATCTGACAACGCTCTGAATTTACAAACGGCCCAGAGAACACTGACACTCTAGAGTGAATTTACGAACGCCCCCATTGTATTCACTGGCTAAAAATTAAGTGGAGGTTTCGTTTATTTAGAAGAAAAACTCAGGTAATATTGGCATATGGGTGATTTCACAGCAGCTATGCAATTACTGTGTGCCATTGCTTAAATCATATGAAATCCATATTATATTGCAATTTCTCTTAAAGCTAGGAGTGGCAGCAAATCCACAGTCTACTGAAGGGAAGCGAGGAAATCAGTAAAATAAGACTGAGGGGCCAGGCAGGCAGTGAGGCAGGTCCTGTGATGTGATTATTCATACAATAATGCATTCTCAGGCAGTGGGACATAATTACAGCCCTCCAGTACTCTGTCATTAAGGTCACATTGCACTTCCCAGGCTAGTTTCTACTACAGCTCAATGCTCCACTGCACTGGTGTACTAAATTTATAGCCAGACTAGCATTTTGTGACATGGACCTCTAGGCAGGTACAAAACCAATGAAAAATACAGTATTGAGCACTGTCAAGGTGGCTTGTATTTTTAATCAGGCTTAAAATACAGGTCACAACCGTCCGTAAACTTAGAGAAATACTAGAGACAGGGAATACACTGTACACTTCACCCTCCAGGAGGGCAACTAAAGAACAGGTCACTGATTTAAATGACATTCGGGTGTATCTTTGGTTTCAAAAACAGATTCTCACTTATACTCACCAAGATATTCCATCAACTGTTCAGCAGTTATGATCTCCATCATTGGTGGCATCTTCACCTGTAATGGAACCACATACATTATTTAACAAACCAAGCAACATGACTAAAGTTAGCCAGGCCAACAGAACCTGGCTGACAGGCATCTCCCTCCCCCATGATTATGGTTCACAGTAAATACACCCACACCTGGGAAGTGGAAAGCTGTGTTTAAAGTCACCAGAAGTGCACTGTCAGCGGTTGCACGACTGTCAGCACACACACAGGCGTTTGAAGCAAAGAATTCTGTTTACAGTCACTTTTATGTCACCCATTTTCACAGTAGGTAGTGAGGTTTTAGGGAATGTTTCAGACACCTGAGACACAGAGCTGCAGTTTAAGTTGTGAAGCCACATACTGAATAAGAATCTCCACTGCCTGCCAACCAACCGTCACTGTCAGTAATTAAACATTATCTTTATGATGTAAATGAAACCAGAAGCTTAAAAAGGACTCAATTGGAAGCTCTCAGAGACTACTTATGAGAGAGGGACTGAGCTGCCAAGGCCGCAGCATGGGGAAAATACATACAACTGGGTCTATGGTATAATTGGTCAATGTGACCTATGTCAACAAACTCCATCCTAAAATTACAATAATTAAGCATTAAGAGAAAATAAAGATGAGTGCATATGAGTGGTATAATTTGAACTTGAACTTAAATTCCGCCCAAATGAAGGAAGATTATTTATGAATCTTCAACTTTTCATGGTATTCTATATTCTGGCAGGTGACAATAGTTTATTTTACAACTGATCATTACATTTTTATTTTATACTGATAATACACCAGATAGCGTAGTTATGATGACCAGCTTCATAATTACTTCTCTATTAGTAATTTAGTATTGTCAAATAATAGATGTGGAAATGTTCCAAATGGCATCATGCACACCACATGTAAACGTGTCTCAGAGGTCCGGTTATGATGTCAGTCATTTACCTTCCATGCCAGCAATAGGACATTCATAATTGCCAGCAATGGGCATGGACCGTTCTCGTTCTGGGTAATGATAGGTGTGTTTTCCTCCTTCCACTTGATCCACTTGATGTGGTATATGGACTGGCCAGCGCCCCGGTCCTTGGTGCACGGGATCTTAGTTCCATCAGCCCCATACTCGCTCTGTAGTGTTATTGCCAGCCCCCTGTCCTCCACCCCTTCACTGTTGAGATCGAAACTGGGACAGGAGATAAGGTTCGAGAAGGACTCAAGTGAGTCGACGCTCCTAGATTCTGCCGCGATGCACGGGTCACTCCCACTCGGCAAACCCTCGCATATGGTTTTGTCAATCGCAACTCCACATTTAACGTTTCCCGTATTTGTTTTGTCAGGACATAGGTGTGTCGGTTTTGCCTGCTTCACTAGTTCAACTGACTCACAACCCAACACCTCAGCGTGACCATCTGTAATCCTGGCCCCTATCGATGAGGGCTCGCCATCCGTTTTGTTGTTTACTAACTTTGAGGTGGCACCCTCGCTATTTCCTGTAGCCAGCTGCGTGCCATATCCCATCCCGTTACTCAAATGATCTCCAGATCCAGAGGACAATGTCTCCGACCAACCACTCGATTGAATGTTCTTCTCTTGCACCGGGAGAGACTCGATCAATTCTGCCATATCTAATTTCTCGACACTGGAGATAGCATTACTAGCAGTGCTAGGGGCACTACTGGAGCTAGTAGTACAACTAACCAAAGTACTGAGAGAATGCTCACTAATCTTGCACGTATCGGTCGCTCCCTTCATTCCGCCAACTGTTTTAATATCACCCATTTCTCCTGCAATAGTAGCACATAGAGTACTTCCTCCAACATCTCGATGCAGGTTTGCATTTTTCTCCATTTCGATTTAGACACTGTCGACAGCTTTTAGCTAGCTTAATTGCAGCTCCAGCTTCAGCCCCACAGACGCCATGACATATCTGCCAGTGACGTCACTGTAGATGAGCCCACAGAGTTCTGGAAGAAATGCCTCTTCAGGCCAAAGAGAGGCAGTAGAGAATAACGGGAGATTTGAGTGCTGTTTTTCATAATTTGGGTGTACTGTGTACATTTTGTATCCGTTTGCAACAAATTGCACATGCTTTCTCGTCGTGGTTTCCTGTCATTTTTACGTTAATATTCATTGTCCCCCACGATTAAATCGGGGAGGGGACTGTGGATCTGTCGTTTATATGTTCATGCGATTTCTCAGAATGCATTGGGCCGATTTGGACGAAACTTGGGTGAATAATGAGTCTTGCCATAGAGAGCCGGCATTTACAAAATTACTCTGATTGGCCAGATGGTGGCTATAACAAGAGATTGAAAATGCACATTTTGAAGGTGACGCTCCTCGCCCCATTTGACCTAAAGTCATGAAATTCGGTACATAGGCCCCTCTCCTCGCAAGGAACACATTTAGAATGTTGTGAAAAACAGTTAAAATGCTACTCTACTGACACTGAATGGCCGATCTGCATGAAACTTTATATGTGGCTTTTATGGATAAAGGTCTCTTAATGCAATATTTTCCAGACTAGTACCTAAAACAACATGCTCACTATTGACCAATAAACATTCACCTGTGCATGGTCTAGCACATAAATGCATATACATCAATCAGTCAAGGATATTCATATTGTAACAATTTGTTGCACATGTTGCAGACACTGTCAAGACTCAACATATGCAAAAACATTCATATGAACTACACAGTGGTGCTACAATGGCACATAATTATCTCTTGATCTGTTTGACTCAGAGCGCTGAGGGGATGTGAGTCTAGCTAACCCACATGATATCTCAGACACCACTTGCCCGATTTTGAGAAACTTGGGTGAATGATGCGTCTTGCCGTAGAGATCCAGCATTTACAAAATTACACTGATTGGCCCAAGGGGGGCGCTATAGTAATCAACTGTACGTTAGTCACACGCAACATCTCAAACACAACTGGCCCAATTTGTATGAAACTTTGGCGAATGATGCGTCTTGCCATATAGATCCATCATTTACAATATTATATTGATTGGCCCAAGGGGGGTGCTGCATTATTCGTGGGGGATTACATGTTTACTGTACCTCATACCTCTGCATATTAATCTGGTACTGGTACTCCCTGTATATAACTCCATTATGGTGTATTTTATTGTCCCCCACGATGAAATTGGGGAAGGGACTGTGGATCTGTCTCCGTCTGTAAATTCGTATGTTCGTCAGCACTGGCCAGATTTTTGACAAAACTTGGATTAATGGAGCGTCTTGCCATATCGATCTGGCATTTACAAAATTACACCGATTGGCCCAATGCAGGAGTTTATAGTAATTGGGGGGGGGGGGGGGCTGCATCATCCGTGGGAACGACATGTTTAGCGTTGCCTTGTTAATTTATTTTGATTTTTATATGGATAGAATCCTAATGGCTGAAGTAATATTATCTTCACAAAATGTGTGTGTGTGTGTGTGCGCGCGCGCGCGCGTGCGTGTGTGTGTGTGTGTGTGTGTGTGTGTGCATGCACAGGGAAGGAAGAGGTGCGTGGGTCTTCATCACCTTGTATCTGGTAGCAGCAGCAGACTGACAAGTTGTTTTAAGGTTTCCAGTTCAGTCAGTGTAGTGGCTTTTTTCAGCCACACAGTGGCAGAAGCTACACAGTGAAAAGATCAACGCTGTATGTCTGGTGTACAGTATGTCTAATGGAAAATAAGAGATACACATTTTTTGCAGTCAATAGTTGGTGTTACAAAGAGAGCATTTTTGCTAACCTTGACCCTTTCCTAACCTTAACCCAATTATTCTAAACTGCTACGTTAATTCTCCTAACCTGCTGCGTAATCACCTCTGGTTGTGGCTGTATTGAAGTGGTGTGTTTTTAGGGAATCTCAACAAGGATGATCAGTGCAGAGACAAATGCAGAGAACAAGCAAGTGCAGAGCAGGTGTAGGTCGCCAGGACATGTTATGCAGGCACATTCAACAAATTCACAATAAATTCAACACAAATAGCTGTCTCTGAGCAGTGCAAATGCATGTGGGGCCACACACCTCTATATCGATTGTTCCACTGTCAATGAACATATGAATTGGGGGGAAACATTTCAAAAAAAAAATCTAATGTTTCCCCCCAATTCATATATACATTGACATTTCACAGTGGAATCTACTGTAGTGATGTACTGTATTCAGTACTGAAATCATATTCCATTAAATCAGATTACAGGGATATTTCTAAAACTCTGTCCAAAACAAATGTATTATTGTCAATACATGATATTGTATTGTACAAAGCCATGAGTGCATGGAATTTCCTTCCATCTCATATAGCGCAAATGAACAGCAAACCTGGTTTCAAAAAACAAATAAAGCTACACCTCAAACCAAAACTCTTCTCCCCCGTGTGACCTACTTGTTGTTTGTATGTACTGACATGTATGTGTAATTGATAGATGCACACACACAACATGTTAATGTTTTTAAATGTATGTAAATTGTACATTATTTTGTCTGTAATGTCTTTTTCGTTATATGTCGGACCCCAGTAAGACTAGCTGTCGCCATTGGCGTTGTCTAATGGAGATCCTAATAAATAAAACATATTAATTTATAGGCTAACTTGATATTGAACAGTGGCTTGGTTTGTCGCTGTTGAATCTATTTCACTTTAATTGTTGTTTTCAACAAATATAAGCGGCCCTATCAAATAAAAGCAAACGGGTTTTGTTGCGCTAGTGAGGTAGGAGGGACTAGAACGCTGCCTGCGCCTGACGTCAGGCGGTTGGAGACAAGCGGTGAAAGGCAGTTGTGAAGGTACTGCCATAAACAGAGCGCGGACTGCGCCTTTAAGAAGTGCAAATCGAAACAGTAAAGCATTCGCGGTGTCAATGTACTAACAATGAATTTAATCGATATGGTCTTGATACAACTCTTGCTGTTGTTTAATTGCATCTGGAATATTAAAGGTAAGTTTTGGCATTCTGATTCATACAGCAAGGAAAGTGTTTCATCGCTAGCTAGCTCGCTAATCGGATTGAGAAAATGGTAGCGAGCGAGCTAGGCTAGCAGCGTTAACGTTACCTAGCTGGGAGGGGTGCAGCTCCTGTTTTAATTTTTTTTATACATTTATGGTTCCGCTAGGACTATATCGAGAGAGCCTGCTCGAGCCTACGAAAGGTCCACCGAAGACTAATGTTTACTAAAAGTTATATAGTATCAACATACTAGACCCCATTACTGCAGTTTCAGTCACGCACTGTTAGTTCTGAGAATCAAGTACAGTGGTTCCCAAACTTGAAATGGGTCCCCTGAGAATATGTGATGTTATCAAACAAATTAAGAACTTAAAACATTTTTTTTTTATCTTCAACTTGGTATAGAATACAACTTGTTAGTGTCGACTAAGACCTCTTACACTATTAGAATGTACTTTTATAGTTCTGGACATCCGGCAGGACCTAAAATTGAGTAAATATGAACACACAGCATTAACTAACGTTAGAGATATACTTTTTCCAAATGGGGTCTTCTGTATTAGAGGTCAACTGACTGATTTTTTTCAATGCTGATACCGATTATTGGAGGACCAAAAAAGGCCGATACCGATTAAATCGGCCGATATTTTTTATTTCTTTTTTATATAATGACAATTACAACAATACTGAATGAACACTTATTTTAACTTAATATAATGCATCAATAAAATCAATTTAGTCTCAAATAAATAATGAAACATGTTCAATTTGGTTTAAATAATGCAAAAACAAAGTGTTGGAGAAGAAAGTAAAAGTGCAATATGTGCCATGTAAAAAAGCTAATGTTTAAGATCCTTGCTCAGAACATGAGAACATGAGAACATATGAAAGCTGGTGGTTCCTTTTAACATGAGTCTTCAATATTCCCAGGTATGAAGTTTTAGGTTGTAGTTATTATAGGACTATTTCTCTCTATACCATTTGTATTTCATATACCTTTGACTATTGGATGTTCTAATAGGTACTTTAGTATTGCCAGCCTAATCTCGGGAGTTTATAGACTTGAAGTCATAAACAGCGCAATGCTTGAAGCATTGCGAAGAGCTGCTGGCAAACGCAGTAAAGTGCTGTTTGAATGAATGCTTACGAGCCTGCTGCTGCCTACCACCGCTCAGTCATACTGCTCTATCAAATCATAGACTTAATTATAATATAATAACACACAGAAATACGAGCCTTAGGTCATTAATATGGTCAAATCCGGAAACTATAATTTCCAAAACAAAATGTTTATTCTTTCAGTGAAATATGGAACCGTTCCATATTTTATCTAACGGGTTGCATCCATAAGTCTAAATATTGCTATTACATTGCACAACCTTCAATGTTATGTCATAAATACGTAAAATTCTGTCAGATTAGTTTGCAATGAGCCAGGCGGCCCAAACTGTTGCATATACCCTGACTCTGCGTGCAATGAACGCAGAGAAGTGACACAATTTCCCTAGTTAATATTGCCTGCTAACATGAATTTCTTTTAACTAAATATGCAAGTTAAAAAAATATATACTTCTGTGTATTGATTTTAAGAAGGGCATTGATGTTTATGGTTAGGTACATTTGTGCAACAGTTGTGCTTTTTTCGCAAATGTGCTTTTGTTAAATCATCCCCTGTTTGACGAAGTTGGCTGTGTTTGTTAGAAAGAAATAGTCTTCACACAGTTTGCAACGAGCCAGGCGTCCCAAACTGCTGCATATACCCTGACTCTGTTGCACAGAACGCAAGAGAAGCGACACATTTTCCCTAGTTAAAAGAAATTCATGTTGGCAGGCAATATTAACTAAATATGCAGGTTTAAAAAATATACTTGTGTATTGATTTTAAGAAAGGCATTGATGTTTATGGTTAGGTACACATTGGTGCAACGACAGTGCTTTTCTTCGCGAATGCGCTTGTTAAATCACCCGTTTGGCAAAGTAGGCTGTGATTCAATGATAAATTAACAGGCACCGCATCGATTATATGCAACGCAGGACAAGGTAGATAAACTAGTAATATCATCAACCATGTGTCGTTAACTAGTGATTATGTTAAGATGAATTGTTTATAAGATAAGTTTAATGCTAGCTAGCACCTTACCTTGGCTCCTTGCTGCACTCGCATAGCAGGTAGTCAGCCCGCCACGCAGTCTCCTCGTGGAGTGCAATTTAATCGGTGTCCAAAAATGCCAATTACCGATTGTCATGAAAACTTGAAATCGGCCCTAATTAATCGGCCATTCCGATTAATCGGTCGACCTCTGCTCTGTATATTCTAGTGTTAATGTAGGGTCTTGTGCAGTAAACGTTTGAGAACCCCTGGTCTAGTAGCAAGTTGATTTGTGTAGATCTTTGCTGGCAAAGTGATTACATGCTAATGTACAGAATTTGCTAGCTATTTCGACAGAAAGGAAAAGGCTAATCATACATTTTGACTTGGTCAATTACATTTGTCATTCTCATGATGTGCCCAACTCACTGACTTTTCTTTCTGTATTTTATATGTACACAGCCTAGCTAGATCACTATGGCTCTGATGCAAATATAACTTTTTCTATGGTATACTATAATTAGTTAGTGGTCTGTATTTTCAAAATTCTAAGCTGATTTGAATTCATTCAGCACTCAGACGAACTGAAAACATGACACATGGACAGGATGTCCCCTGTGATGCAGTAGCATGCATTAGAATAGACTTTCACTGACCCATGTTGGCTATTTCATAAACATGCCATCAAACATTTCACTTCATCATTATTCTTCACACTGTTAAGGTCCCACTCCATCTGGGTCTGACTACTGCTGAGTTGACTATACGCCTCATCTGTCTGACATCGAATGCATTTTTCATTTCCCTCTCCTGTTTGCCATGGGCTAAAATGCATATTCAGGGTCTGTTTTTTTTACCTGCTCTGACAGTCTGTTTTTGTGTGTGTGTGAACAAAGTGAGTAATTGATCTGCCTGAAGCTGCTGTGGGCCTTGTGTTCCCCTGTGCCCCCTGAGCATTGAGCTCCCCTGCAATTCCTGACTGGTGTCCTGTTTATTTGTTCAATGATGGGAACAGAAACATTCCACTGCAGATTAAGTGTTGTTTCAGAGACTGCTAGGTCTGATTTAAATGATCAGGACTTGAATTTAATTTGCGCCTCATAAATTGTTATTGTGTTGTCAAATCCCCATATTGAAATTACTAGTGCATAATTTATCATCCTAATTAATTATTTTGTTTGTTTATTCCACTTGAGTAACTCTCTCATTAGCTAATAAAGTAGAATGAACCATGTTTCATGGCTCTTCTTGATGAGCTAATATTCCCACTCATTTGCATTAATCATACTTTTTGGGTGTTTGTTGACTTATGTTATTCATGACGGCCAAGTTTGAGCCTTTCATTTGCCTATTTTTCTTTTAGCACAGTAATGACTCCATTCCATTCAAGGGACTGGGACATACGCTCAAATTCTAATACTGTAAAAGTACATCCTTCCTCCCTGTCTTCAGCTGTCCTTAGGGTGATGCCTCTTCTGATGTGGTTTGATTCGTGAAGCAACTCAATGTTAGCCATATTGGTTTTACCTACCATGTCTGATCACTTGAAGGGCGTAAAGAATAAATAAATGCTTTAAACAATGCCTTCATCATCGAATTGGTTCACCCGACATGGGCCAGATGTTGAGTTGGGTCAGATAGTCATTTTGATGTCAGGGTTGTCAGACTAATTGCAGAACTAAACAGAGCAGCAGCAGAGCTCTGTGTGAGGCACATGTTCCCTGGTGTGTCCTTGAGCGTTTGCTGCCAACTGAGAGCGTGTGAGCAGAGAGGATGCCACCCAGACTCCGTGATGCTTCACCACAATGTTTGCTGTCTGTGGAAAAGAGGATATGAGCCAGCCAGACTGGAACTCAAATGATTACTGAGGAAACAGTTCTCTTAGAGGACAATGACAATGTTCTTTCATAAACTAAGAAGATAAGTCCGCCAATGTCCACTCCAAATGCAATTTTAAAAGCACAGATTTGTATTCAAATGGAGAGTTTGGGATTAAATTGGTCACCACTATAGCAATTAATGTCCTCTAGGCTTAGGCTATATGCTCAGAGCCTCAGATCGTTGTACACTGAGTGTACAAAACATTAGGAACACCCTCCTGATATTGTGTTGCATGGACTCTATAAGGTGTCAAGCATTCCACAGGGATGCTTCCCACAGTGGCTGGATGGCCTTTGGGTGGTGGACCATTCCTGATACGCGTGAAAAATCCTTAACACACTCGAACCGGTACGCCTGCACCTACTACCATACCCCGTTCAAATGCACTTAAATCCCTCTGAATGGCACACATACACAATCCTTGTCTCAAGGCTTAAAAATCCTTCTTTACCCTGTGTCCTCCCCTTCATCAACATTGATTGAAGTGGATTTAACAAGTGACATCAATAAGAGATCATAGCTTTCACCTGGTCGTTCTATGTCATGGAAAGAGCAGGTGTTCCTAATGTTTTGTACACTGTGTATAATGTTATACATTTTACTGGGAAGGCAAATTATATTATCAGGATTTGGGTTTCTAAATCTATAATTCAATGCTTGATGCCACATGCAGATTAATAATGAATGAGAGATGTTGTCATAAAACCATAGATTTGATTCATGGGTGGATATTAATGATTTGTTAGGGTTTGTGGTAACAGATTCTTCCCTTTTGACTGAAATATGTTTCCAGAGTTGAACATTAATTATTCATAGAGGGAAAGCAGGAGATCTGGCTAATCTGTTCTTGTTGAGAGAAACATTTTTAGCTGGTACTGATCCAAAAGCCATCATTTGTAAAGATGAAGTAAAGTAGGCAGCCATGTTAATTAAACTAGTAACATCCCTACTAGAGGTCGACCGATTAATCGGAATGGACGATTTAATTAGGGCCGATTTTTCCAAGTTTTCATAACAATCGGTATTTTTGGACACTGATTGTGGCCTATTTTTTTTTTTTTTACACCTTTTATTTAACTAGGCAAGTCAGTTAAGAACACATTCTTATTTTCAATGACGGCCTAGGAACGGTGTGTTAACTGCCTTGTTCAGGGGCAGAATGACAGATTTTTACCTTGTCAGCTCGAGGATTCGTTTTTGCAACCTTCCAGTTACTAGTCCAACGCTCTAACCACCTGCCTTACATTTTACTCCACGAGGAGCCTGCGTGGCAGGCTGACTACCTGTTACGCGAGGGCAGCAAGAAGCCAAGGTAAGTTGCTAGCTAGCATTAAACTTAGCTCATAAAAAAAAACAATCAATCTAAACATAATCACTAGTTAACTACACATGGTTGATGATATTACTAGTTTATCTAGCGTGTCCTGCGTTGCATATAATCGATGCGGTGCCTGTTAATTTCTCATTGAATCACAGCCTACTTCGCCAAACGGGTAATGATTTAACAAGCGCATTCGCGAAAAAAAAGCACTGTCGTTGCGCCAATGTGTACCTAACCATAAACATCAATGCCTTTTATTTAAAATCAATACACAAGTATATATTTTTAAACATGCATATTTAGTTAATATTGCCTGCTAACATGAATTTCTTTTAACTAGGGAAATTGTGTCACTTCTCTTGCGTTCCGTGCAAGCAGTCAGGGTATATCCAGAAGTTTGGGCCGCCTGGCTCGTTGTGAACTGTGTGAAGTCCATTTATTCCTAACAAAGGCCGTAATTAATTTGCCAGAATTGTACATAATTATGACATAACATTGAAGGTTATATAATGTAACAGCAATATTTAGACTTAGAGATGCCACCCGTTTAGATAAAATACGGGACTGTTCCGTATTTCACTGAAAGAATAAACGTTTTGTTTTCGAAATTATAGTTTCCGGATTCGACCATATTAATGACCTAAGGCTCGTATTTCTGTGTTATTATATTATAATTAAGTCTATGATTTGATAGAGCAGTCTGACTGAGCGGTGGTAAGCAGCAGCAGGCTCGTAAGCATTCATTCAAACAGCACTTTCGTGTGTTTGCCAGCAGCTCTTCGCTGTGCTTCAAGCATTGAGCTGTTTATGACTTCAAGCCTAACTCCCGAGATTAGGCTGGTGTAACCGATGTGAAATGGCTAGCTAGTTAGCGGGGTGCGTGCTAATAGCGTTTCAATCGGTGATGTCACTCGCTCTGCGACTTGGAGTAGTTGTTCCCCTTGCTCTGCAAGGGCCGCGGCTTTTGTGGAGCGATGGGAGGGTGGCTGTTGTCGATGTGTTCCTGGTTCGAGCCCAGGTAGGGGTGAGGAGAGGGACGAAGCTATACTGTTACACTGGCAATACTAAAGTGCCTATAAGAACATCCAACAGCCAAAGGTATATGAAATACAAATGGTATAGAGAGAAATATTCCTATAATAACTACAACCTAAAACTTCATACCTGGGAATATTGAAGACTCATGTTAAAAGGAACCACCAGCTTTCATATGTTCTCATGTTCTGAGCAAGGAACTTAAACGTTAGCTTTTTTACATGGCACATATTGCACTTTTACTTTCTTCTCCAACACTTTGTTTTTGCATTATTTAAACCAAATTGAACATGTTTCATTATTTATTTGAGGCTAAATTGATTTTATTGATGTATTATATTAAGTTAAAATAAGTGTTCATTCAGTATTGTTGTAATTGTCATTAGTACAAATACATTTTAAAAAATCAGCCGATTAATCGGTACCGGCTTTTTTTTTTTGTCTGCCAATAATCGGTATCGGCGCTGAAAAATCATAATCGGTCGACCTCTAATCCCTATATTCCAACGGATCATATTCTTTTCACCTGTTGAGATGCTGTCTTTCACTAGCGCTGTGGGACTCCACACACCGGCTTCATTATCTCCCATTCTGTTTCACGCAGACATTACATGGGGTGTGTGACTTCCCCGTACATTTGAATGTATTGGAGAGCATTTGCCAAGAGAAGATTAGAAGATGTCAGCGAGACTCGGAGAGAGAGACTCTGACGAAAGGCCTTGTTTGTATGTGGAGTATAAAACAGTTTTTTGGAGCCATCAGGAGTCGCCATCAGGAGTCCTGTGCTTTGGTAATACACAGCGGCTTATCAGGGAGGCATAGCAAAGCCTTTCAGAATGTGGGGTTGTAGAAAAATATGTAATCCTGGATTAAATTTCCCCTCACATATCCAAAGAACTTCAATGAGTCTCCACAATTGACATTGTTATAAAAACACTTGATATTGTGTTTTGTTAGTTTGAAGCATACAGAGCAGCCTTCTAGTATATTCACACTCAGAAAGGCAAATATTATTGACCATATTCAAGATGTGCAATGTCAGTGTCAGAAATGCAGAGGGGCTGTGCATTTTTGCCCCTATATTTTCCATATTTGCCCCTGAGAGCTCTTGATGGAAAAAGCTGCCGCAATCTTTTCAAAACAAGTCAACAGGGGCAAAATATGCCCCTAACTTTAGATATATATTTTTTTCTCCATTGGTATCACATTTCATACAGTGTGTCCACAGAGGATTCTCCTTGACTCATCCAATCAGATAAAGTGCACTCTGCTGGCAGCTATCCACCCCCCTCCCCCATCTCACCCTCTTTGTTGTCAACATTCTTATTTTCAATGCATTTAACAAGTTGTGAAAATGCTAGTGTTCTTGTCTGGTGTATTGTCAACCAAGGTCAGAGATTGCTTAATTGGATTTTCACCGCTCAAGGGCATCATTTCCATGTTTCAGGTGTTGCCTAATATGCAGGCTATAAACGAATAGGCCCTATGTACGAAATGCAGGGGAGTTTGTCTAGTGGTGGTATAGTATTGATACCCAAGGCAATATGACATTTCTTCACCTTAGGAGGAAATGTGATTCACACAATAGTTTTTTTGCTCCTCTAATTTAAACCTCTGAATAAGCCACGATTAACCCACAGCTGTATGTTATCACACTCCTACTGTAGTGCATGTAGGGTTGGAACTTTCAATAAATACACTCCCGCTCTCAGCTGGTTGTAGTGTGTGTGGTGCTGCAGTAGTGTAAACTCAGTGAAATGATGGGCGGAGCTGTTTCCGTTCTGTTCCATCCCAGGGTGAGCAGACAGAGTAGTGTGTGTGTGTGTGCACCACAAACATTCTCTGTAAGATGAAAACATGTGTCATGACAGGAAATGGGTGTGTGTGTGAGTGTGAAAGGTTGAAAAACACGGGAGTAAAGAGAAGAAAAATAAGACCTTTTGATGTAATGTCACTGCTATTGTGATGTCATATGTTTGCTGGTTGACATGTGGACCTCAGCAATATGGATGCTGAATGGTTTTTTTGTGTTTATTTTGTTAAAAAAAATGTCTTCACATTTTCAAACAGTCCATTTAGTAAGGCCCGCGTCCATAGAGAGACATACCAGCTCTACTGGTAGTACAGTACTGCACCTGTCGATGACACAAGTTGTTCTGCTCACTCCATTCTTATGTTTAATAAATGTATCGTATAGAGCGTGTGTGTGTGGCAGGCTTACAATGATGGCAAAAAAAAACCATTTGAGAGTGCGCTGACCCTAGTGCTAGAGGGGGTACGCAGCTGGAGGTTGAATGTTTTGAAGGTGTACAGGACTATAAAAAGTTTGGGAACCACTGTACTAGTCAAATTAGGCCTAGGCCCTCTGAAGACCAGCATCAAGCAACAATTCAGTAAACTGTAACATGTAGCCAAGCATAAACGATCAATAATGATTACCAGTGATGTTTTACTGACAGGGACCTACCAGTCATTGCTTATCAGACTCACCACATTGGTTTGTTGAAGCACCATTTCCTCTGTTGCTTTCTTTTATGGGGAAACTGTGATATGGTTGGCTAGTTTGTTCATTCTGAGACTTGTGACATGGTGCCTGACATTTGTATTTCTATAATGACTGTGTTCTTACATTCCCTGTCAGTTTTGTTTTTCTGGCTTTATTCAGAGTGCATGGTTCTACCGCTAGTGTTTTGACTTGCCAATCAGTTTCCTGAAAGACAATCGTAAACTAACATTGACCTGAAAATGGTTCCTGTGTTAAATCACTATTCCTTTCACAGCAGTATCTCTTTCAGCTGGGAGCTGTAAGCAGCATCACATTCACTTCTGACTTCATTATCACTAGGCTCTTTGCTTGTTAACACAGACTACTAACTTGCCCTGCCTCTTGTTTCTTTGCTCTCTGCATCATATTCAAGTGGATGTTGAGCAGTGAGACTAGAATGAAGAAATCTACTCAAAACCGCAATGTTTTTAGGTGTGTGTGTGTGGGCCTAGTCTAGTTATAATTTAGTGCTAAGCCCTCAGCACATAGAAGCATGCCTTCACATCACAATCTCCTTTGGCTGTGACTTTCCACAGTAGGCTAACCTAGTTCTATGTGCAGACATTGTGCTGTGTGAGCCATACATAATAGCTGCTTCATAATTATTTTAGCATCACATGAGCAATGGACCCCACACCCTGTACAGTAGTTCAGATGAACTTCTTCTAAGCATGCATGGAATGAGGAGGAACATTGTACCTAGCTATTAATGATGGGGGGGAAATACATAGTTACAATTGTGTTTTGTTTTGCTACTGCGGGCAGCGTTAGCTAGAGACAGCCGGCTGTCCCTGCGCCAAAACTCAAGTATTTTTCATCCCATAGTTCTCCATCTTTAAAAAAAAAAAAAATGGTGAGCCAACATATTTTCAGCACTTTTATTTCCCTGACTGATCAACTAATTTTCTCGTGCTCTGTTTATCTGCAGCAGACATATCGTGAGCACTATGTTTGGAACATGAAATCACAATAAAATCGCAGTATAGAATTGCAATCCATATCGTATCGGCACCGAAGTATCGCGCTAATATCATATTGTGTGGTCCCTGGCAATTCCCAGCCCTACTAGCTACATTATGCTTTTTTATTTCAGACCGCTGCCTTGACAATTGCCCATACAGGACTGCGGCTCCCAGACCCAACACAAAAGCGTATTTGTCCAAAAACATCTGCTGCTACCACTGCCCATCGGATTAGTAGCTTCTCAGTGGTTAAAGGCTGTAGCTAGCCACAGGGACCACTGGACAGTGGACATGGCATTGGTCCACACCACAACAGTACCCACCAATGCCATGTTGTTTCCACCCCTCAGTAGTCAATGGCTGGATGTCTTGTCAGGGATGTAGACTAGTGGTTACCCATCACTCAGTGTTGTGGTATGGTGCAATAGCAACCAGGAGAACAAGTGGTGGAGCTCTGAGCTCTCTGGCCTGTCAAACAACCTGCCTTTACCCAGCATGCTAATGTATGGGGAGGGTGAGTCATCATGACCCAAGCTGTTTCCACTTCCTCTGTTCCTGTCAAGGGGTTCTATCTAGCCTGTCAAACTTGGCACCTCCATGAGTGAGGATGAAGACTTCACTGAAATACTATTGACTAAGGCTACAGTATGAAGCCCACAGGCACTACTTGTCATTGACAGCTCTGGCAATTTGGGCTAGCAGGTGCATTCCAGCAGGATACAAATAAGGAGTAGCCAAGATTTTCTCTTGCAAATTAGTGTTAGTCCTTTACCCTGCCAACTAATTAAAAGTCAGTGACTACTTGCAACACTTCAAATGGATTGTCTAGGCAAACAACGTTCTTGTATCCGCTAGGCATAGGCCTATATGGTTTGGGGCGGCAGGTAGCCTAGTGGTTAGAGCGTTGGGTCAGTAACCGAAAGGTTGCTAGATCGAATCCCTGAGCTGACAAAGTAAAAATCTGTTGTTCTGCCCCTGAACAAGGCACTTACCCCACTGTTCATAGGCCGCCTTTGTAAATAAGAATTTGTTCTTAACCGACTTGCCTAGTTAAATAAAGGTAAAATAAAAAAATATAGTAAAAAAAATAAAAACATCTCGATTTGAATATCCCAGAGGGTTTTACATGAACCTTTTGTGGCTGCTAGATAAGGGAGGAAATGATGTTAATGATTGACTTGCTAGTTATCCCTCTTATTTTTTTATGTAACGAAAACACTTCCTTATGCTGCCATATCCAGCACTGGGGTCACAGTCCTCACATGCCCCTCCCTTCCTCCGGACAGTGACCCTACACACAGATGTGGTGTGATACGGAAAGTCAAATCAGAGGCACGGCTGTGCCATGAAAACAACAGTTAGTCGTACATTCCTCCGATGGGTTTTCTCAATGGAAAAAATCCATGAATCCAGTGGAGTCGTATCTGGTCTGACAACTAAAGGGATTGTGGTGTGCCTGCTATACTCCATCTCCAACCAACAGCCTTCGAGTTGACCTTTACCCTGTTGATTCAGTTCGTCCTGGGCAGCTTTGGCTGCTGTAGGCTGGGCTAGAGTGGGTTTGTACATAACAGGCTACATATTTCCCTTTTAGGACAGAGGTTTAACAACTGATGATGAGTTTCACTGGAAGGCATATCCCCTGAAACTACATTGTACCAATAGAGGGAAAAAGACATCCCGTTGTCATGAAGTTTAAGATATCTGGGTTTTCCTGTGAATAATCTACTTTGTTGCTACTTCGGTTCTAAGAAACTTTCAGTGTTGCAATTACTAGGGCTGTGATGATACCAGTATCGCAATATTTTCCCATGACAAAAATGAAAACACACGAAGCAGACAAACCTCTTTGGTCTTTTAACAATCTGCTGTATTTAAGTTGTGTGCTATAGCTTGGAAATTAAATAAATGTGACTCTGGATGATAACCTAATGGTGTTTGTTTCTGACATTTAGGGGCTGTTATCCTAAAGAAGTTAAAGCCTCATGTTTTTGTTAACATGCCTCAGTACTAACAAGTATCACCATACTGGTATCATGCCGGCCCTAGCAATTACTCAGAGCAAATATTCAAACGAGAACTAACTTGTTCTTTTAACCAAACATTTCAATTCAACTAAAGGCTGTTTTGCATGATAGTGTTGTGTATCACTTCTCAGAAACACCAGCCCTTGCCAAATTGAGCCATATACAATGAGCCGTCTCTTTAGTCAAATAATTGCATTTCTCTTTAGTCTATTCTGCTTTATTCCACTGGTGTTGCGTGTTAATAGGCTGTGTGGGACAATGCATAGGAGATGTCATGCCCATGTATGGGGGTTGATGGAGGAAATCTGAGCGTGCTCTGTTTTGTTTTCATACAAGGCCCCTCTGTTTCCTGATTAAATTAATCTTCTTCCCCTGTTGTCACATTAAAAAGCCCACCAGCTCTTGTGTTTCTGTCCATCAGTGTGCCACACTAGACTGCTACTGTAATTAGTCTATTTGTTGGGGGGAGGACTAAGAAAAGATGGTGTAAATCTCTGAATATTTTCTCCCTGACTCATTCATGTCATGGCAGGCCAGGTGTGGCCCCTGCTTGTTGAATAGTTTTTACTCCCACACACTAGGGCCATCATGACAATACAATCTCTGTGTTTTACTGTGGGACCATTACCCCAGCAGCACTGTATGAGCTCCTCTCTTTAGGTAATTATTCCAGAGCTGTGAAGCACGGAGTGTCCTCTTCATATCAAACACAGCATTAGCTGATGACCATACATTTCTTAATGGGGTTTTAAAATAGCTTCTCAGGTAGTAGGCTAACACACCAACAGCTGTGAGAATCTCTGAAAGGAACCGGTCATCTCAGCCAATCTCTTTTGTACTTGTTTTTTGTATGTTGACTTAGTGGTCTCCTTGCTCATGACGTTATAGACGGGTTGGTTGTTTAGCAACACAACCCGACGCCTGGGCAACTGTGGGGAAAGACAGGGTTGGATTAGATTGTTAACAGCATGTAAACTATATTTAGTCTCCAATGTTTATTGAAAACATAAATACATTTGCACAATGAGCTTGTCTCCTCAAATACATTGTTACAGTTGTTGGTTAGCTAGCAAATTTGAGCTATATTAGCATAGATGTGACCTCAGTAAAAAAAACACCTCAAAACAAGACATGGTATCAAGATAAAACTAGCTTGAAAGAGCCACCTATGATTCCCACTTCTTGTTATTGTTGCTAGCTATCTGGCCATCCAGAATCACAACATGGCCTTCTGCCCCATTGAAGCGTGCCCATTGTTTTCATGACGTTGTCAGCTAACCAGTCTACAACCAGCTAGCAGGTGGACTGCTAAAACGGCAACTCATTTGGCTCTTATCCTCAGGTGTGTTCGACTGTTCGTATCTGACCATTCTTTAAAGCCTTTGTTGACTAGGAGTGGACCAATGATGACGTTTCGCGGATGAGCTGTTCTGTGCGGCGGTGAGTCTCGCGCTCCAGCTGTGTGTGTAAGCCTGTTTAGCGTGGCTGCTGTGCTTCATGGTGTCGCTGTGAGTGCCAGTCCCTCCCTCCCTGGCCTTGCTCCGTCTTCATTACCCAGAGTTGTGTGGAGGCACACTGTCAGAGTGTGCTCTTTAGCATCTGTGTCACAGCGCTTTAATGAAAGTGATGACCTATGTCTAAATCTGAGCCGGTCTTCATGCAGGTGAGCTCTCCTCTCAGGATTATGCTTTGCCTCCACAGTTCTCTCTACTGTCACACTTAGCCGTACTCTTGACTTCCTGCGAACTGAGGGCTTCATCAGCGGAGAGCTTGGAGACTGGGTAGATGTGCTCATTTAACAGATTTGGGACTGTCTGGGAGATATTTCTACCTGCCTCGGCTCTTGCCAACCTCTTGTTTTAACGTTAAGCATTTGTTTTTCACAAGTGGCAACAGCTTACTTTTTTGTATTTTTTGACATACCTCCTTTTTAAGAATAATCTTTTTGCTGTTTTGCCTTCAGCTGTTTATTCATCTAATCTCCTCAGATCCACTTCTAGTCTACAGACGCATTCTGGAGGTAAGAGGAAAATCGAATGTGGAAAAAGGATTATTCTCCCCAGATGAAATGGTCTGCTGTCAACACTCTCCCTTCATAGAAAAGCATTGTTCCTGTGCCACACTGTTGTGCTTAAAGTGTTTTTGTGTTCCAGTCTAGCAGATGTGAATGTTATTTTTTTTCTCCCTCAGTATTTCTTGAGCCCTTTCAAATTCAAATCTTTAAACGCTCTCAACTCTAGTACACAGCTGTCAGGGAAGAGGCTGTATTTTCCACTTCGGCAGGATCCTAAGGAGCCCCTCAGTGTGAATGAAGTGGGATCATGTTCCCACCAATGGGCAGCTCTGGAGACACCAGACTGGACACACAGTCTAGCCCTACTGTCCGGACTGACTAGTGAGAGGAGCAGTTTGAACGTTTGCCTAGTGTTGCCAAGCTGTCTGGGCAGAGGAATATTCTCAGCTAGCATCAGCCAGTATAGTAGACAGTCTCAAAGCTCTAACACTGCAACCAGCCAGCATAGCATCAGTCAGCCAACAGCTGAGCTACATATGAGCAGGAGCCAGTGTGCTGTTCCTATGGGACTAGCTTTCATTTTAACCTGAAAAAGAACTGAATGAATAAGTGATGGCTGCTTCCATCCCGTGCTGATTGCTAAAAGTGTGACCGTTGCATCTAACAGCTCTTTAAAAGCCTCCTGTTTCTACATTAATGTCCCCTCACTTTCCTGTAAAGTTACAGGGTACCGCACAGTGACAGAACCCCAGGAGAGAGGGGTAGCCTTGTGTGGAATTGCGATGCATGTCAGTGTCCCTCTCTTAACGAGCAGCGTTTTATCCCCTAGCCAGAACTAGATAAGTGGAGAGTTTTATCACAGCCGAGCAGGTGGAAGCAGGGGCTGCGCCGCTGCTGCCTCCGGGAGAAAACTCCATCTAACGCTACTGATGACTACAAAGTTTTTAGTGATTTCTCCTTTCTTTTCTCTGTGCAGGTTTGCCTTGCTCAAACTGTGAAGGAGTTTTTCTCATTAATTTCAACCACAATCACTGTAAGGAGAAATCCAGTTCCTTTGAAATCTCTAGCTTCTGTTCTAGGCTATATGCCTATAGGCTAAACATACACATACTTAGGTAGTACAACTGTTGGTGTGCATGAAGTCTTTGTCAAGGTTGCTCATAAGGCAAGGCAATCTAGAAAGTAAACTCCCTTACCTCAGAGTGGAAGATAGCTTTATGGTTTACTCTGGACTAGGGCTGTCCCCGACTTAAAAAAAAAAAACGTGACAACTTGAAATGGGGCCATGTTAAGGTAAAGGAGAAGTCAGATGTGTCGAATAAATTTGACTTGTTGTGGAAAATACTGGAAATAAAGAGAAGGTAAGGAGCAAGCGCTGCATGCATATGTGTGCCAAACAGGTGCTGTTAGATGACTATAGCTTTGACTGTTTGGAACAATGTAAACACTAAATAAATGATAAGCGTACCAGAGCAAATAAAAAAATAAAAATGTTTAAGCCTTTATTCAACTAAATTGGGTCAGCCCTAGTCTGGAGTGTGGTGTACTGATGACCAGGTTTTGATTGCAGTTGCTTACATAATGGTACTACTCCTCAGCTTTATTGAAGAGTATGTAAGCCTTTTTCATGTCTTAATTGTGACAGACTTTCAGCATGCTTATAGAGAAGACCACTCAACATGTACTGCACTGACACAAATGACTGATGATTGGTGGAAATAAATTGATAAGAATGTCAAATCAAATGTATTGGTCACGTACACATGGTTAGCATATGTTATTGCGAGTGTAGAAAAATGCTTGTGCATCTAGTTCTGACAGTGCAGTAATATCTAATAAGTAATCTAACAATTGCCTAATACACACAAATCTAAGTGAAGGAATGGAATAAGAATATATACAGATAAATATATGGATGATCAATGACCGAGCAGCATAGGCTTGATGGTATAAAATACAGTATATACATATGAGATGAGTAATGCAAGATATGTAAACATTATTAAAGTGACTAGTGATCCATTTATTAAAGTGGCCAATGATTTCAAGTCTGTATGTAGGCAGCTGCATCTGTGTTAGTGATGGCTGTTTAACAGTCTGATGGCCTTGAGAGAGACTGAAAAATAGCTTCTCGGTCCCAGCTTTTTTCTGCACTGACCTCGCCTTCTGGATGGTAGTGGGGAGAACAGGCAGTGGCTCGGGTGGTTGTTGTCCTTGACAATCTTTTTGGCCTTCCTGTGACATCGGGTGCTGTAGGTGTCCTGGAGGGCAGGTAGTTTGCCCCTGGTGACGCGTTGTGTAGACCGCACCACCCTCTGAAGAGCCCTGCTGTTGTGGGTGATGCAGTTGCCGTACCAGGTGGTGATACAGCCCGACAGGATGCTCTCAATTGTGCACCTGTAAAAGATTGTGTTTTGGGTGACAAGCCACATTTCTTCAGCCTCCTGAGGTTGAAGAGGTGTTGTTGCGCCTTCACCACACTGTCTGTGTGGGTGGACCATTTCAGTTTGTCCATGATGTGTATGCAGAGGAACTTAACGTTCCCGCTTCTCCACTGCTGCCCCTTCGATGTGGATAGGGGGGTGCTCCCTCTGCTGTTTCCTGAAGTCCACGATCATCTCCTTTGTTTTGTTGATGTTGAGTGAGAGGTTGTTTTCCTGACACCACACACCGAGTGCCCTCACCACCTCTCCGTAGGCTGTCTCGTTGTTGTTGGTAAGCAAGCCCACTACTGTTGTCTCAAACTTGATGATTGAGTTGGAGGTGTACATGGCCACTCAGTCAGGGGTGAACAGGGATTACAGGAGGGGGCTGAGCACACACCCTTGTGGGGCCACAGTGTTGAGGATCAGCGACGTGGAGATTTTTCCTACCTTCACCACCTGGGGGCGGCCCGTCAGGATGTCACAGGGCGGGGTTGAGACCCAGGGCCTCAAGCTTAATGATGAGTTTGGAGGGTATTATGGTGTTGAATGCTGAGCTGTAGTCAATGAACAGCTTTCTTACGTAGGTATTCCTCTTGTCCAGACGGGTTAGGGCAGTGTGCAGTGTGATGGAGATTGCATCGTCTGTGGACCTATTGGGGCAGTATGCAAATTGAAGTGGGTCTAGGGTGACAGGTAAGGTGGAGGTGATATGATCCTTGACTAGTCTCTCAAAGCACTTGTGACAGAAGTGAGTGCTATGGGGCGGTAGTTATTTAGTTCAGTTACCTTTGCCTTCTTGGCTACAGGAACAATGATGGTAATCTTGAAGCATGTGGGGACAGCAGACTGGGATAGGGAGAGATTGAATATGTCCATAAACACACCAGCCAGCTGGTCTGCACATGCTCTGAGGACACGGCTAGGGATGCCGTCTGGGCCGGCAGCCCTGCGAGGGTTAACACGTTTTAAATGTCTTACTCACGTCGGCCAAGGAGGAGAGCCCACAGTCCTTGGTAGCCGGCCGTGTCTGTGGCACTGTATAAAAGTTATTTTGTTGGCATTTACGTATGTCCCCATTACCAGTAAAACATAATCAAAACCTGTTTCTTTCACTTACTTGCTGTGCTGTTTCGTTGTTCAGTCGTTTCATTCTCAACCAGGATTTCATCATACTTGACAAGCAGTGAAGTTTCAGCTCTGTCTGTCCGTGGCCTCTTCCTCGGTGCGCACTGTCACTGTGTCCGTTTCCATCTTGTCCAGCTGTGTATGTAACATTTCACGTAAACCCGGTTTCTTGTTTGCATCGAAGTAGCAATCCTTGTACCCAGCATCGAGCATGGTGGCGACACCGTAAAGAGGCTCAGAGAGAATGCCACTGAATCGCTTGTTCACAGCCTCGAGTACTTTTGTAAATTTTAACACCACGGTCTGTGTTGGCAGTTTTGTTGAGCAGGAGTTTCAATGCCATGACAGAGAGTGTAACATCTGCTGCAGGCGCAATTGATGAGCTTATTTCTCCAGTCAGTTGTTCAAATGGAGCTAGCTAGTGTGTTCATGTTCTCACATGCCATTGAAATGGTAGCAGCGGCATGAGTACCAGCACATTCTTGAGCATGTACTGTCAGGCTCATGGGGCTGACATCGCTGGTCCAAATGTCAGTCGTGAAGCAAATGGTAGTGACGCCCATAGCAAGTAGCTCATGGATGTGTGTTTCAACAATACTGTGTAACTCCGGTAGGGCAACACCTGAAGTATACCGCCTACTTGATAGTGTGTACCAGGGCTCAAGGTGCTCGACCAATCGGCGAAAGCCATCATCATCCACGACAGAGAACGGTTGATTGTCAAGGGCAGTGAATTCCATTATCTTGGCGTTTTAATGGATTTCCCCTTTTGAGTTGTCTCGCTGAAATGTTCTTCCTCTTTCAAATGACTGTTCGACTTGAACTTCTTTAGTTGTTGGAAGTGTGTGCTTAGTATTTTTCTGCTTTTGTTCTGTGTAGCACTGTATTTTTCGTGTCATTACGTTATATAGGTATGCACGTCATCTACCTACGTTATATAGGTATGCACGTCATCTACCTACGTTATATAGGTATGCACGTCATCTACCTACGTTATAGGTATGCACGTCATCTACCTACGTTATAGGTATGCACGTCATCTACCTACGTTATAGGTATGCACGTCATCTACCTACGTTATAGGTATGGACGTCATCTACCTACGTTATAGGTATGCACGTCATCTACCTACGTTATAGGTATGCACGTCATCTACCTACGTTATATAGGTATGCACGTCATCTACCTACGTTATATAGGTATGCACGTCATCTACCTACGTTATATAGGTATGCACGTCATCTACCTACGTTATATAGGTATGCACGTCATCTACCTACGTTATATAGGTATGCACGTCATCTACCTACGTTATATAGGTATGCACGTCATCTACCTACGTTATAGGTATGCACGTCATCTACCTACGTTATAGGTATGCACGTCATCTACCTACGTTATATAGGTATGCACGTCATCTACCTACGTTATATAGGTATGCACGTCATCTACCTACGTTATATAGGTATGCACGTCATCTACCTACGTTATATAGGTATGCACGTCAGCTTTGACATCGGTTTTGCACATCGGCATTAAACTAGACATCGGGCCGATGCTGGCATTTTTAGCTAATATCGTCCGATTTCCAATATACTCACCGATTTATATATCGTGCATCCCTACCTCTCCCACATGTGACCTACTTGTTGTGTGTTTGTACTGACATGTATGTGTAACTGATAATGCGCGCACACACACTGTTAATGTTGTTCTTAAATGTATGTAAATTGTAAAGTCTTGTCTGTAATGTATTTTTCGTTACATGTCCGACCCCAGTAAGACTAGCTGTCGCCATTGGCCATGTCGCCATGGGGATCCTAATATATCACATCAAGTTACTAATCTATGCTTAACCACCTTTGAGGGTTTTCACACTCTCTGATTACCAGTTCTCAGGCTGACTTTTTGTGAGAAGTGTTTCTCACAGCTCAAATTGCAGCATTTTATAGTACATAGAAGGAAGGAAACTTCAAGAAATCTAAGCTGTTCATTTGGTTTGCTAACTTTCTAGCTAAGTGGCTATATTTCAATATCAAGCTTATTTTCTTACAGCAGAGATATTCATACAGCACAACCCTACGCATGGCATACATCGTCCAATGAAATGCTTACTTGCAGGTTCCTTCTTGACAATGCAAAAATAAAAGGAATAATAACAGATAAGAATACGAACAAAGTAAATGGCTCAGTAGAATAGAATACATTTTTTAGCATAAGTATAATACAGGAAGGCACCATTTTTTTTATAGTCCAATATTTACACGTGTAATGGGGAAGGGGGTCAGTGTATAAACTGAGCAGTATAATAAGAGTCTGGCAGCAGCCATTGTGATGTTTGTGGCATGAATGTGGATGTGTGCTAAGGTGCGGGGAATTGGGGCAGATGGTCAGTCCAGTTCAAGTGTTGAGCAGTCTGATGGCTTGTAGTTACCAACAGTCTCAAGGACAGTTTCTATCAGACCTCATGCTCCGATACCGTCTGCCCAATGGTAAGGGAGAGATCAGCTCGTGGCTGAGGTGTGTGGGGTCCTTAATGATGCTGCATGTCTTACTCAGGCACGTTTGTTTTTATGTGATGTCCTGGAGCATAGTCCCAGTGACGTACTGGTCCGTCTTCACCACCCGCTGGAGGGCCTTGTGGACGGAGCAACTCCTGTACCAGGCCGTGATGCAACCGGTTTGGATGCTCTCGACGGTACAGCGTTAGTATTTGGAGATGACCCAGGGCGGCATGCCAAATTTCTTCAGCCCCTTAGGAAGCAGAGACTCTGTTATGACCTCTAGACGTGAATGGTGGTGGTGTTGGTCTGTGACAAGTCCTCAGTGATGTGGAAGCCAAGGAACATAAAAATCCTGACTCTCTACTGCAGTCCCGTTGATTTGGATTCGGGTATGTTCCCTCCTCTGCTTCCTGAAGTCAACAATCAGCTCTTTTGTTTTGCTGACATGGAGGGAGTGGTTGTTGTCATGTTACCTCATCCCTATAGGCTGACTCATCGTTGTTGTTTATCAGGCCTACAACCGTGGTGTCGTCAGCAAACTTGATGATGGAGTTGGTGTCGTGCAAAGCCAACATGAATGAGGTTATGTAATGTTTTATACTTTTTTTTACAGTACATCAAATTTAAAGTGCTCTGGTGATTAAATTGATAAAAAAAAAAAAAAAGATCCCATGAAATTGGAAGGGAAACAAAAAATCTCTCTGAAGTTTGACAAATGGCAATTTTTCCGTGTTGGCTGAGTTTCTCTTCTGTAATGTGTTTCTGGGAGCAGGGGGAGGGAAGATGAGATTGGGCTGGGGATTGGATCACATCAGTGTAGAGATGCCTGGAACCCTGCTAGGAGCTGTAAATTATGACAATGGTGTTTGTGTCAGATAATAAAGTGGACTGAGTCAGCAGGAGGCAGAGTAAAGGGTGTCTAGCTAGCTGCTCTTGATGGGAATCACTCAAGGTCCCCATGATGGGAAGGGGAGTGGGGATATCTTTGGCAGCACACTGCAGTCTTGTGCTTATCATCTACTCAACTTGTGGAAGGTGGTTCCCCCCAGCATTTCAACACTAAATCTCTTACACGCCCTCAAGGCATTCAAAATGTGTTTGCTGTAGCCGATTTTGTTTCACTTTATTGTTTTTACTATTGCTGCAGCAGTTTTAGATGGAATGGGAAAAGTGAATGAAGCAAATATTGAGCTGAAAATAACCATTGGGCCTCTATAGTATTGTAGTATCTTGTGGGCGCAGATGTCCTTCAAAAGTGAAGCTATTCTTAGTCCCAAAAACAGTGCTTGAGGAAGTAACATCTTTATCCAAGGCAGGATGAAATGGAAAACACACACACACACACACAGTGTCTAAATCAATGGTGAGAATGACAGAAATACACACAGCCTGCTTCATAAGATACTTGTGAATCTAGTCAAGGCTAAAGCTTTCATAATGAGGGATTATGTGTCATGGTCTCGGGTTAAAAATAATTCCTAATAGACTAGCTATGTTTTGAAGTAGTGCTGTTCTGAAGTTTTGTCACTGCACCCCATGCCTACCTGCTAGTGAGGAATGAGTTCTTTAGACTTTTTAATTGGCCATTAAAAGTCTGTTTTCACCTCTGTTCCTGCAGGTCAGTATGGAAACCCTCTGAACAAGTACATCCGCCACTATGAGGGCCTGTCTTACGACACCGAGGCCCTGCACAGCAACCACCAGAGAGCCAAGAGGGCCGTCTCCCACGAGGACAAGGTCCTGCAGCTTGACTTCCACGCACATGGAAGGTACGTCACACTCTTTAGTCTACTGTACATTTAAAGTTCATAAGAGATCTAGCGTTAGCCTGGCTGACAAATCTGTAGTGCTTTAGCCAACTCATCTGATTATTGTTGTCATGCCATTCATTTACCAATTATTGACTGACATGACAATGTCAGAGAGGTTGGATAGAATACGAACAGATCTGGCTTCTGCTTTCCAGGCAAGTCGAGCGTCACGCCCAACTCAACAAACCTGTCGATGCTCGTAGTAAATAACTGACCTGTGACGTGTTTTCCTGCATGAGCAAAAGCTTATTTTTTTCAAGGGAGCAATCTCCCAATGAAGTCTTTGTGGGGTTTTGGATTACAGCAATATCTTAACATGGGATCAGGAGCAATCCTGAGCGCAGCAATCTTGTGAGCCAACATTGTCTTTCCCACACTGGCTGGGACATTGAGAGAGCAATGTGGTAGAGTCTGGCATGGCATTGTGCACCAGCGTGATACAGGGATAGCCTACTGGAAGACAGAGGGTGTTCACTGGTGACCAGGACTAAAGTGTTGTTATATCAGCCTGCAGCAAGCTACTTCTTCTCACAGGCCCCCACCTATTCCTACCAAACGTTTAGTATTCTGTCCTAGGCTGACTCTGCCTGTCTGTATGTGGAATGAGTTGATAGTTATTGGGTTATTACATCCAGCCGATTGTAGTCTCCAGCTATCTCTGACCTTGACTGATATGATCACCAAGCAAAACACAAACCTAGAGGTTAATATGAGAGAGAGAAACGATGTACATACATCTAAGAGAAGTGCTGCTGCCTGGTTTTTGGTTAATCTAAAATGCTTTGTTTGGGGAATGATGGCCAGGAGCTCGCTCGCTCCCCTCCCCCACACATAATCTACTGTTTCTATTTCAGATGGTGGATAAAATCTTACCGATTTGGGGACTAGCAGTCCATGTTACCACCTGTCTCTTAACTAAGATGACCCTCACCTTCCCAACAGGGCAAAATCCTCTCTGTCTTCCTCTGACAGTTCACAAACCGTCAGTACAGGACTGTGTTTTATTCCGCCAGCTCTTTTTTCTCTCTCTCTCTCTCTTTCCTCTTTGTCACGGGAGCGGTACTGAGTCCTGACCTTGATGTGTGGATTCACTCCCAGTGGAGGGAAGAGGGTATCGTCCTCTTGTGTAACAGACAACAGCAGCAGTGCAGACTGGCAGTGCAGACTGGCAGTGCAGACTGGCAGTGCAGACTGGCAGTGCAGACTGGCAGTGCAGACTGGCAGTGCAGAGGTTCCTTTGGGAGCTGCAATACAGCTAGACCTATCTCTGCTATAGTGTTACCTACCTTCTAATACCAAAGCTACTGGGCAGAGAACTCTTGTCACTGGGAAGTTTTTGTGTCTGTACAACATCATGTGCATGTAACTTTCCCGTCAAATGATGATATTCATGTCAGTTTTAACCCATCCCCGGCTTAAATCATATCAGTCCTATTCTGTTCAAGTAGACCCATTCATTTTCATAATGGCACCATTTTATGTTTTGGAAACATTTACTTTGGGTGATAGCAGTAACTCTACGCTGTGTTATCTGTATTTCCAGCTAGCAGTATTGTGGTCTCCCAGGGATGGTGAGAACAGGCTGCAGCGGTCACTTCCTGGTTGTCTGTTTCAGAGGACTGTTTCATTCACTGCTTGTTCTGGAGATAGCCCTGCAGGTGTTCATATTGTCTCCCAGTAACTACACCAGATGGGTGGAATGGGCTAGCTAGTATGTCAGTTAAGCAGTCACAAAACACTGCCTCCTCTCTGTGTAGAACAGAGCTCATAATTACTCAGTGCCTCTGGACATGAAGGGGAAAATGCAGCTTTTCTGGAGACGACACGTCTTGTACACCTCCCACCCTTCACTGTGCCTCGAACGAGCTCATCAACCAACCAACACTTTCAAACTGGGACACACGCACTTGTTCGTATGTACATACGTACATTCATTCGTACATTAATTTGTTAATACGTACATTATGTACATACATACATACATACATACATACATACATACATACATACATACATACATACATACATACATACAGTTGAAGTCGGAAGTTTACATACACCTTAGCCAAATACATTTAAACAAATCTTTTTCACAATTCCTGACATTTAATCCAAGTAAAAATTCCCTGACTTAGGTCAGTTAGGATCACCACTTTATTTTAAGAATGAAATGTCAGGATAATAGTAGAGAGAATGATTTATTTCAGCTTTTATTTCTTTCATCACATTCCCAGTAGGTCAGAAGTTTACATGCACTCAATTAGTATTTGGTAGCATTGCCTTTAAATTGTTTAACTTGGCTCAAATGTTTCGGGTAGCCTTCCACAAGCTTCCCACAATAAGTTGGGTGAATTTTTACACATTCCTCTTGACAGAGCTGGTGTAACTGAGTCAGGTTTTTAGGCCTCCTTGCTCACACACGCTTTTTCAGTTCTGCCCACAAATGTTCTATAGGATTGAGGTCAGGGCTTTGTGATGGCCACTCCAATACATTGACTTTGTTGCCCTTAAGCTATTTTGCCACAACTTTGGAAGTATGCTTGGGGTCATTGTCCATTTGGAAGACCTATTTGCGACCAAGCTTTAACTTCCTGACTGATGTCTTGAGATGTTGCTTCAATATATCCACATAATTTTCCTTCCTCATGATGCCATCTATTTTTGTGAAGTGCACCAGTCCCTCCTGCAGCAAAGCACTCACACAACATGATGCTGCCAACCTCGTGCTTCACGGTTGGGATGGTGTTCTCCGGCTTGCAAGCCTGTCCCTTTTTCATCCAAACATAACGATAGTCATTATGGCCAAACATTTATATTTTTGTTTCATCAGACCAGAGGACATTTCTCCAAAAAGTACGGTCTTTGTCCCCATGTGCAGTTGCAAACCGTAGTCTGGCTTTTTTATGGCGGTTTTGGAGCAGTGGCTTCTTCCTTGCTGAGCGACCTTTCAGGTTGTCGATATAGGACTCATTTTACTGTGGATATAGATACTTTTGTACCCGTTTCCTCCAGCATCTTCATAAGAACCTTTGCTGTTGTTCTGGGATTGATTTGCAATTTTTTGCATCAAAGTACGTTCATCTCTAGGAGACAGAACGCGTTTCCTCCTGATCAGTATGACGGCTGCGTGGTCCCATGGTGTTTATACTTGCGTACTATTGTTTGTACCTTCAGGCGTTTGGAAATTACTCCCAAGGATGAACTAGACTTGTGGAGGTCTCCAATTTTCTTTCTGAGGTCTTGGCTGATTTCTTTTGATTTTCCCATGATGTCAAGCAAAGAGGCACTGAGTTTGAAGGTAGGCCTTGAAATACATCCACAGGTACACCTCCAATTGACTCAAATTATGTCAATTAGCCTACCAGAAGCTTCTAAAGCCATGACATCATTTTCTGGCATTTTCCAAGCTGTTTAAAGGCACAGTCAACTTAGTGTATGTAAACTTCTGACCCACTGGAATTGTGATACAGTGAAATAATCTGTCTGTAAACAATTGTTGGAAAAATTACTTGTGTCATGCACTAAGTAGATGTCCTAACCGACTTGCCAAAACTATAGTTTGTTAACAAGACATTTGTGGAGTGGTTGAAAAATGAGTTTTAATGACTCCAACCTAAATGTATGTAAACTTCCGACTTTAACTGTACATGCATGCATGCATGCATATACGTGCACAATGAAACACACACATTCTTTCTTATTGTGCGTGGTTGCGTCACTGTCCAAGCTATTAGAAAAGGTGTTTCCCCCTCTCTGTCTCATTTTCTCTCTCTCTCTCTCTCTCTCCTTCGCCGTGGCCTGCTGTGGGTGAAGGGTGTTGTGAGACCTAAAAATAATCTATCCCAGGAGCCCTGTCGTTTTCAACAAGCTCCTCCTTTTTCCTTTCTTCACCACTGTCTTCTGAAGGTTTTGTGTGGGGGAATGATCAGAATACCCCCTCCTGTACTGCTTACACTCTGCGGCATGACATTATTAGCCCCTTGGAAACAGCAGGAGCTGCTTGTGTGGGTGGCAGTCACAGCTAACGTTAACTTCATGTGAACGTTTTCCTCAGCCATGTCTTTTCTGCAAGCCCTTTGCTCTCTGGTGTGATGTTCACCCTGGATTGTTGTGTGATACTCACCTGGCCTGTTAAACCACCTGATGTATCTGTTGTGAAGAAAAATGATTGAGAGGATGGTGCACAACAGTACATGTCTTTATTCATTCACCCTGTTTGGGCAGTCCATCTAACATTCCCCTGAATTACCAACATTCCAATAATGGTAGTGGAATGATTGAATGTTTGGGTTGGATAGTTCTGAGGGCTTTTCAGATCTCCATTCCAGCCGTTGAGCACCACCCTTATGACTGAGAACATGTGATGAGGGTAACGTCTGAGCTAGCACACCAAGGGCGGCATTCAGCCTCCGAACCCCACCCCCAATATTTTAGTGTGCACTTTCTCTCTGTCTAGAATGAGCTGGAGGGAGTTTCTTAAATTGACTTACACCAGTCTTTCTTTTTACATCCAGTGTGAACGAGTGCAGACTCAAGTAGAAGGGTTAAGAATCAGACTGCCCAGCTGATATTGACTTCTGTAAGTGAAGACTGAACTGCTGACTGTTTCCTCCTCCCTGTGTGACCTTTGTATTGTGTTGAGCATGCGGTCTTACTCCGCCTCCGTCACAGCCAAGGCAGTGGTGTCTGGTGATTAGGAGGCTCTTCACAGAAAAGCCCTTTTGTTTGCCCACACTCACATCACTACCACTCCCCTCCTCCCATTCCAACACTATGAGCAGCTAGATCAAGGTACCCGATAGTGCAATCCTGAGGCTTTGTACAGTGTAGGATCACATGCCAGGGTACAGAACAGTACAGAATACACCAAGGGTTCAGTGCCAGGGGAGAGACTAAGGGAATTAGTGGGCACCGGGCTTTTCTCTTACAAGGTATTTCACCTCACTAGGACAAATGGGATCAAATAAAGGTTCCTAGCTAACTGAAGCAAACAACCGCTACAGTAGAGCATTCCTTTTAGTAAGGGGACAGGACAGCATGGTTCAGAGAGAGGCCTACACCTCCCAAACAGTCATCACACCAGTGGTCTGGTTCAGAGGGGAACCCCCTACATGAGTTATTCCAGGCCACCATACAGCCAGGGTGCGTGTTCATTTGTGTGCGATTAAGCGTGTGTTCAGCGTGATTATCCTGCTCATCTATCTACCTCAGACTGGGGTTAACATGTTAAACCACAGTGAAGCTGCATGCCACAGGTCAACTAACATGAACCCTGCCACTGTAATCTCTCTAAGGTGAGTTTGGCCTTGCAGTGAACTGCCTGCCATGACTGTGTTGGCCAGAAGGATGGACGATTCTGCTGCTGCAGATATAGCCTGTAGTGTTTTGTAGGTGTGGGTTCTCATTTGTGTGTGTTTGTCTTCGGGCCTATACCTGTCTTTGTGATAATGTATTATCACATGCCTGGTTAGTTGGAGTCTTTCCTTTATCCAGTTCCCCAGTCTGTTTTCGGGGGTTTGGACAGGAGTTAAGGAAGTGTGAAAGTCAGTCCCACTGACTGTGGGCCTGAGGCTGTGCTGGATACAGAGAGAGGCTAGCCGTATGACTGTCAGACGCTCAGTCAGGCACTGAATCATTTAACAGTCAGCTGCTACCCTTAGTCTAACTGCACCTCTATTGGTTATAAAAACCTCCTCTACCACTGTGAAACACGGCCCTGTTTGTTAAGTCATGGACGCCGCTGTGTGTGTACAGTGTGTACTGTTAGTGTGTGTGCGTTGTTTTTCATAGCCTTGGCTGTTCCGTGGTACACAAGAACCAGTTTCTCTGCCCTTGGATGAATGTTTCATGGAGCACTAATGATGTCAGAGCAACCTAGACAGAGCGTGGCAGAGATGGAACGCAGCGCTGCGCCGGCCCCAGCCACAGCTACCCACAATGCTCTATGGCTCCCATGAGCCCTCTGCGAGGTCAGGCTTGATCAAGAACAAGCATTTCTCTCTCTCACGTGGACCTCCAGTGCACAGCTAGTGGTACTCAGTACTGCTCCTCTCAGCCCACACCGTCTCCCAGCGCCTTGTTTACTTCATGAATAATCAGGAAGTTGTTCAGAACCTTTCCTGAGAACCAGCAGCAGGAAGGAAGATCTGTTATTCTGTTTTCAGTCGTTTTTGTTTATTTATTTTCTAGATGTTTAGTTTCTAGGTTGAAACCCCCTGTGAACCATTTAGTCATTTTTGGCAGTGTCAGTGAAGTTCTGTGTTGGTATGATAACAATTTGATGGGAAGACTCAAAGTGGCTCTTAAACATAAACACATTAACACAAAGTCAAATACTTAAAATTAGTCTGTTTAGGGCTCAACATTTTAACGCTTGACAAGTAAAAACAATCACCCACAAATCACAATATTAAACAAGTACTCAGCAGAATGGGATCAGTGTCCTCCAGATGCACTGTTCTCACAATTTCTGCAGAGCTCATCGGAGTGGAATTGCGTTGATGGCCACAATCAAACCGTGTAGCCTCCTTTTGTTGATATTCCTTGCTAGTTTGTGTTATTTGCCCAACTCATAGTTCATTTTTGGTCACAAACATGGTTTGTACGGTTATGAAAAGTAATATGTGAATCACATGCTTGTGGGCCCGAGGAGCGCGAGAGAGACATTGTAGCAGCAGGTAGCCTATAATAATGATAGCCAATTCAAAACATATTGTGTAGCCTGGCTAGTTAACTATTTAGCTATTAGCATGTTTTAATGTCATGTCCAATGGCCTAAAAATAAGTTTCACCGGCACTCCCACAAATGGCCGACAAGCAATTGATGAACAGGGTGTGTTAATAAACCAATGCTGCATACAATCTGACACCATGGGAGAGCTGGAATTTCCCTCTTCATCATTGGCCATGTAATTCTGATAACATAAAAAATATTATAGTTAGTCTAATTGACGAACTCGCATGCTGTCAGTAGATCTCCCCTGAAACCTGAATATTTTAGCCTTTCAAGGTTATGAATAAACATGCCTTAGTTAGTTACCTTGCTTCGGAGTAGCCTACCTTAGTCATTTGATGGCTGATTTATTGAATGAGGGAATTATTTAATTGTAATGTTGCAATGTTTTAGAGGCTACTGAAGGCGTCCGCATGCTTCCTGTTCGGAACAGTTCATGCATATATTATGATGTTTGTGTTGGTTTTGGCCTTCGGCAAGGTTTTTTCTGCCTGTTCATGCATACACAAAAATCTTGAGGCATGTCGAAGTCTACGCCCCTTGGTCTGTGATTGGTGAACACTAGGGATTCTTCAAAAGTGTTTGTCACTCAACGATAGACAAACTCATTTTCATGCACATTTGTCACTTGAGAAATACTGCACCATACGTCTTAGATGTAAAATTGCAAAACTAAGATCTCCTCTGTAAAAATATATCTTCGATTAAGTCTGACTATTTTGTGGAAGTGTATACTGGCTACGGCGCCTTAAGCTGGACAAACAGTATTATTGCTGCTTTTTTCTAGTTTTTCAAGTGAAGGTCTTTTTAAGGTTGTATGCAGCACACGTGTTTGGTTCGCCTAGCTGCCAGCCAAACTGAAGCAAGCAGAAGCCTTAAGGGTGGTCAACTATCCTCCAGGAGAGCCTTAAAGGGGCAATGTTATATATTTGAGAAGAAGACAATGGGCAGAGTGTAGCCTAGCCTATATATTTTTGTCTGATTCTCTATGGTAGTGATAATGTATTTTTTTTGTAAATTGGTTCCTTGCGTCATACAATGATGTAAAAATTGTGTTACAGACCATATTTAATTTTTCTCTTAAACTTTCGGACAAGTAAAAAATCATACTTGTCTTACTTTTAAAAAGTCATACTTGTCTGAAGGACACGTGGCTTAAAAAGTTGATGTAAAGCCCTGCTGCTTGTAAATGTAAGCAATATTATTTTTAAGAGGATAAATCACAAGCTAATGTTTTTATTCTTTAATCAACAAAATTGTAAGCCTATACTTTTGCGTTTTGAAAAAGCACAAATTTGGCAAGCCTTTGTAAATAAGCGCTTTCATTATCCGGTGTTGCGCTACATGCAATCCACCCACAACATCTATAATGATATTTATCAAAGACAAATTTGCTGAACTTAGATGACATCCATCTGTTGTTGACAGTTGTTACTGATGTTTCTACAAGACAGGCTTTGTAGTGCCTCTTGACTTCCTGTAAAACTAGCTGCTGATCATTGAGGGGAAATGGCTTCACATAATGGTGCAGAAAACTGCACTGTATGTTTCATCAAGAGGGTTAAGACCAGCTTTCACAACTCATCCTCACTTTCACTGGGGTGGAGAGATTATTATGTGGGTCAAATGAATGTCTCTCTCTCTCTCTCGCTCACTTTGTCCCTGCTGTCTTCAATGTATCTACACAGCGCCCTCTACACACTATCACAGTCTCTCTTTCTCCCTCCCCTCTGTGTCTCCTCTCCCACCCATCCCTGGGAGGGTGCAGACAGCCATGGGCCCTTTGAGACCTCTGACAGTCTCCTGAAATCCTGGAGGATTGTCACTGCTACATTGGATTAGAGTTGCAGCAGTCTGAGAGCCTCCCTCTCGTAGAGTTGCAGTCTGAGGTTATCCCAGCTGGCAGCAGCTCAGTGCAGGCAAGCTGGCCGTGTGGTGGGGTTGGTTTGGGTCTCTGGTACCCAGCGGCCCAGCACTTATCCCTGGTTTTATCACCCAGTCCTAGGGTGTATGGGTGTCTGATCCCACCCCACTGACGCTGTTGAAGGATGACATGCCCCTGCCTCTGCTCCATCGATGACACCAAGTTCAAACAGATAAATCTGAACAGTGTAATTGCATCTGCTCTTTATCAGTGCAGTTTGTCTAAAGGCCAGTGATCCATGAGACCTGGGAGTCATGGGAACGATGGTGTGGAGGGAGACCGAAGTGGTGGTGGAGCTCATGCTACTATCTTGCACCATGTAAAGATGTTTACGTTTAAAAAAATAAATAACATTTCGCACCAGGTTTTATCTTTGTGTGAACTGAGTCATCAACATTGCACTGACAACTATCATCATAGTAGTTTTAATTCTTACTGCTCTTCAGGTAAGGCGTCCTTGTGAAGCACTCTCTACAGTAATACTTAAGATATTTTCTCCAGCTTGCCGTGTTCATCCTTGTGAACGAACCGTGACCGTGACCAGGCCACCCCGTGGTCGAAGCCTGGCAAAAAGCACTGTCTCTAGTTATGAGGAGGAAATGGCTCAAATGATGAGGCCATATTGATTTGTTATATTGCCCATTAATAATCAGCTGGCTGCTGCGTACATCAGTGCAAGCACAGGAGCTGTAGTCACAGCCCTGAGACTCAAGTCTCTAGCCAAACGCCTTCCAGCTGTCATGAGCCGGTTCGTTCCCTTCTTTGCTGTAGCGGCTGTCAACTGTATCAACATCCCCTTCATGAGGCAGAGAGCTGAACTACGGCATCCCAGTGACCAATGAGAACTGGTTAGGAGAGTCAGTCACCGCTGCCAAGTCAGGCATCATCCAGGTGGTGGAGTCCACAATTGGCATGGCTGTGCCAGCTATGGCTGTGCCCCCTTTGGTAATGAAAACACCTGGGGAAGAAAGCCCTTCATGAAGCGGTTCCCAGTCCTAAACGCCTCAGTACAGGTGGGACTGGTGGGTCTGTGCTTGGTCTTTGCCACTCCGCTGTGCTGTGCCCTGTTCCCACAGATGAGTTATATGGCAGTGAGCAGCCTGGAGCCAGATCTTCAGGAGAGGATACGACAGAGCAGTCCGTACGCGTCTACCATCTTCTTCAACAAAGGCTTTAGGACCACATAATAACACGCACCCCACAGACCAGCCCCTTTTGCTGGCTGGACCCCTCTTGTCCCTTCGCTGCAACTCCCGTACGGACTCGAGAGGCTAAGGTCGAGAGCCGTGCATCCTCCAAAACACAACCCAGCCAATCCGCACTGCTTCTTGACACAGTGCCTGCTCAACCCGGAAGCCAGGCGCACCAATGTGTCTGAGGAGACGCTGTACACCTGGCGACTGTGTCAGCGTGCATTGCGCCCGGCCCGCCACAGGAGTAGCTAGTGCGCGATGGGACAAGAACATCCCTGCCAGCCAAACCCTTCCCTAACCCGGGCAACGCTGGGCCAATAGTGCGCCGGTCTACCGGTCACGGCTGGCTGTGACAGAGCCTGGACTCAAACCAGGATCTCTCGTGGCAGAGCTAGCACTGCAATGCAGTGCCTTAGACCACTGCACCACTCGGGAGACCCAGGGTTTTGTTTTTCATTGCAAAACGTTTTGCTACAGTGAGCCCTAATGAACATTACCCAGTTTCCTAGCACAGTTTCCCTCTCTCCACTGCCATTGGAAGCGTACTTACACACACACACACACTGTCCCACCAGATAACCTTATCAACCCCTCTCATCTTAGTGCACCGGGTAACCCTGTGTGTTTTTGTAATCCTTTTGTGTTACCAAGAAAACCTTTAGATGCAATGACACTGCATGGACACTCCTAACTGATTTCAGTAAGCACATTCCTAGTAGCATTGATGACAATGAAATGCCAGCAGAAAGTTTTATGTAGGACAGGATCTAGGCCTAATGTTTCAGCACCATATCAAGACCTTGTCTTAAAACGTTGGGCCAGTAACCGAAAGGTCGCTGTTTCAAATCCCCGGGCTGAATAGATGAAAACATGTGCCATTGAGCAAGGCACGTAACCCTAATTGCTTCTGTAAATCGTTCTGGATGAAAGTGTCTGGGCGTGCCAGGGAGAATAACAAGCAGTAAATCTAACCTCAGCTTATCTCTGGAGGGCTGCTGCTGCTGCTGGGTGGGTACATAGGTAACTCTCCTTCCTCTTTCTCTCTCTCTCTCTCTCTCTCTCTCTCTCTCTCTCTCTCTTTCTCATTCTCTCTCTCTCTCTCTGGATTCTCTCTCTGGATTCTCTCTCTCTCTCTGGATTCTCTCTCTGGATTCTCTCTCTCTCTCTCTGGATTCTCTCTCTCTCTCTCTCTCTCTCTCTCTGGATTCTCGCTCTCTCTCTCTGGATTCTCTCTCTCTCTCTCTGGATTCTCTCTCTCTCTGGATTCTCTCTCTCTCTGGATTCTCTCTCTGGATTCTCTCTCTCTCATTCCTCACTCACTCTCCCTCTCTCTGGATTCTCTCTCTCTCTCTGGATTCTCTCTCATTCCTCACTCACTCTCCCTCTCTCAGCCCTTCCCACCCTGCCTCTCTCTCTACAGACACTCTCACGTAACATCACGGGCTGCGGGTGATATTAATAGTGTGCTGAGTCCCTGAGAAGCTCAGGCAGAATTACCTCTCCTATCCAGGCTCCCCTCACATATTTTACTTGGTCTGCTGTGGCAGACAGGGCAGGTTGGAAAGGCCCACCACAGGGCTGACTGAAGACCAGGGGCAGGTGGGAGAAGATGTATATGGTAGATTCTAAGGGATTCCATTGGCTTTAACTGAGTCAGTCATAGCAGACAATGAGAAGCTAGTTTTGAGGCATTTCAGTCCACATGTAGCCTAATCATCACATAATTAGATGAGCAGAGAGGCTCAGGCTAGATGTTGAGGCTGACCCCACCGGGCTGTCACATGTTCCTGTCTGATCTCCAATCATTGTGACAGGGTGGATGGCCTGTCACTTCAGCTTTAAAAGAGAACTGCCAGCCAGGGAGATTGTATAGGACAGACGGGCACACACAGCGGGAAGTAGGGTGACAGTTTGGTCAGCGTCTGTAACAGGAATAACAAGGTGTGTGTTGCGTCAGTGACTGTGTCCCCTAATGTCAGTGCTCCTCAAGCCTCAGGGCAGACTCAAGGAGGGGGTGTGACGAACACGTAATGGAGGATTAGTCAGGCTGCATTGCAGGGGCATTATGGAAAGGTGACAGGGGTCTAAGTACATCATGGCCAATGAAATCAAACACTTCTGTATTTGTAAGGAAATGATCCTGTACCTTGTCAACTGTTTGAGTACAGTGCAGATTACAAATTGGTTGTAGTGAATCAAAAGATATACAGCAATGTGTGTTCCTCTCTGTAGATATATAGACAGCCACTTCAGTGACGCAATCAGTGACTCATTTTGTGTGGGCTGGAGGGCAGCGGCCCATGTGAGAGTCGTATCTGACGGATGGAATGTCTCTAGGGTTGTTGGGAAGGAGCCTATAGTGAACAGAACAACTCAGTCTTCTGGGAAGTGACTGGGTCATATGCAGCTCATGTGGTGCTAGGTTGCCCTTTCAGAATTTGAGAGCGTGCTCGGAGAGCAGGAGGGTGAGGAGGGAATGCAACAAACCCGCTGTATGCTCATACAGCCTTTACTTATACCACGTTTGAGAGGCAGGTGTTATTATTATCCCTATGGGAATCCTTCAGTGTAGTGATTAGCCTGTTCAGTGAAGTGAGTTTGGAGTCCACTCTTATCACAGGGTGGGGCCCTCAGTATAGAGGTCTGGGTGGGACTGATTTCTTCATCCCGCCCACACCCGCAGCTTTTCATACCTGTAGCCACCCCCACTTGATTTCAAAAACTCTATTTAAGAACGAGTTGTTAAACATATTTCCTTTCTCACAAACAAGCAGAGATCTTGTTATAAACATAGTTATAAAAGTGCAACCAGAACCAGTCAAAACCAAAATATTGTACTTTTTTAATTTAACCTTTTATTTAACTAGGCAAGTCAGTTAGGAACATTCTTATTTACAATGAGGGCCGATGCTGGGCCAATTGTGCGCCGCCCTATGGGACTGCCAATACTGGCCGGTTGTGATACAGCCTGGAATCGAACCAGGGTCTGTAGTGACTCCTCTAGCACTGAGATGCAGTGCGTTAGACCGCTGCGCCACTCAGACACTTGTTTATTTTGGACCTGTGCAAATATCTATACAGATGAAAGCTTCCGAATCAAAATGACCCACAACATCATGTTTGTATACAAAATCTACACAGACATTCCAGAACACATCAGCGTGTCCACATTTTGAAGTTAGGTTCATGACCCTAAATGAGGAAAAGTCATTTCATTTCATGGAGAAATAGAGAGGTTAACTAGTATTTTAGACAACTCAAAAGTGGAATTTGGTCGAATTGACCTGTATCAGAATAGGTTTAATAGCCTACCCTTTTAGGAGTGGGACAATTTTCAGACATAGACCAATATGGGTCATCAATATTTATTTTGAGGCAGTGTAGTAAACTATAGCCTAATTAGATTTCAGAAGTTAATTTCCTTGGCAAGAGAAGTGCCCCGTGCTTCTCCGCCCATAGATAGGCTTCAGCCTACTCTATTAAATTGAGACCAAATGCGCACCTGATCTCACTCATATGGCTACTGAACTTGAAGCAGCAAGAATGATGACAGCAGACACTTGCACTTTCTCTTGAGCTACGTTTTGCATATAGGATATAGCCTACCTTTTAGGAGTGGGACGATTTGCAGGCAGAGACAAACAAATGGGTAATCAATATTTATTGAAAACGGAAAGGTGCAACGCTCACTCGCCATGGTATTCGCTCATTGCACCCTTTTCCTTTTCAAAACATGTTTTTATTTTTTATTATTGCTTTTCAACTCACGTTGGTTGAGCTCCCTCCCACTTTATTTCCATTATCAATATTTATTTACAGACACTAGTCAACTATAGCCTAATCCAATTTTAGTAAACTTTCTTGGAAAGATAACTGCCCCTTGATTCTCTGCCCATTTATATGCAGTCTACTCTATTTCATTGAGTCATATACTGTAGGCTCTTGATCTTGCACGCCCATCTAGGAGAGAAGAGGTAGGCTGTTGATCTTGAAGCAGTGAATTCTGAGATTGTCTGTGAATAATGCGACACAGAGGTGCTTTTAATACAGTAGGTAGGCTAACGCATACAAAGCAGAAAGACGACCGTTTCCAAATAATCTGCGGGACCCCAAAAAAATGTTCATCCCAAAGCCCGCTCCTGCTTGCAGCATGAAAAATGTTGACTGTGCCACAGTGATACCTGTTGGGACCTGCAGCCCTCTACCTCAGTACTTTACCTTCCTCCACTCTGTATAATGTGTGGTTTGAGATGACACACTGCCTGTACCGCTGCATATTTTATTTCCAGCCTGGTGGTTTTAAATCAGCCATGCTCAACCCGAGGTAGTTGGCTGGCAGTGGATCGATGCAAAGAGAAATATTTGAGGGAAATGTTTTTTAGATGAATCCCACTTCATTGTTCATATTAATGTTCCTCTCTCTTGTAGTAGGCTAGTAAAGCACACCCACTCTGACATTTGACACTCTGACAAGGTGACAGTAGTCAGCAGGGGTTTGATCTGTAGAGTTGATCTGCTGTGCTCCTACTGTGTTAAGACAAGCATGCCTTTAGGCTCAGTTTACTGTATTACATTTTTTTTAAAATCATTCTCGCTTCCCTGATCAATCTGATTTGAGGATTATGTAAGTAAATAAGTTGTTTAATTCCTTCCAATGGCCTAGTATTTTTCCATTGGCCGCGTGTGTGCCACGTTATAATAACGGTCAGCCTGAAATATTAGACCAAGTAGATCCTAATCTGATTTATCAGCTTGATCTATCATCAGTAGCCTGTAGCCTGAACACAGCCTTGGATAGCCATCAGACACCATGTGAGAGATGCAATGTTGATGAACTGCAGTGACCCAGATCTGTCCCATGGAGTAAGGCTGTATAATCAGACTTGACTGTCATGTGCCTGTTTCCTTCTTAGTCCCATTTTAGTTAATGTGCTGATAAGACTCCACTGGGCAACTAGAGACATGTACCATGGTTGCAGCAGGAAGGTTTTTGTTGGGGTTTTGAAAGAATGGGGCTGTTAGCCTGTCGTGTTGAGAGAAGCACAGGTGTTTACATGGTGCAACCCTATAATCAACCCTCTCTGGAGTCTGGTACTGGAAATTGTCATAAATATATTTTTTTGTTTACCTGAGCAGTGAATGAACCGTCAGTTTTTAGGTCTACTTGTTTCCCCTGGAGTAGTAGGAATTTATTTTAATAATGTATAAACTCATTAGGGACTATTTGGAAGTCTCTAATACACCTAGTTTTCACTTTCTGTAAGACAGGCAGATGGTGTCAGCATTATTTTAGCATTACTTTGAGCACTATTTCCATTATTTAAAGACCTGCCTGTCACATCACCTCTATACTCCTGGAGTGCTGACAAAAGCTGAGCATTAGAATTTACTTTGAGATGTGGTGCTAGCGCAGGATAGTTCTATGTAGGAGATGACGGGTCGCTTGTTTTTATTCTATATTCAAATGCCTTATCTAGTCAGATTCTACATAATGAAATTTTAAGTACTTTCTGTTCCCTTCTGACTGAGATATACAGATTGTTCTCCAGAGCTCAGGATTACACAAACTCTGTCTATGAATAATACAGAGATGTATTCCATTCAGTGACAAGTAGAGGGAAGAATGGCTGTATTTGATATGGGAGCACACTGCATTCTGGGAAGCAGTAAGCCGTCTCCGGTGTTCGGGTTGCAATTAATCAGGATGTTTAAAGCGTGAGCTGAGTGGCTATGGAGCTCTGAGCTCTAAATAATATGATCAGCCCACAGACATTTGGGTGTTTGATGTTTCATTGAGGTGCGTTTGGGACGTCGGGAGTATATTAGAGGAATTAATGCCATCTTGAAATGAGGGAAGATAATTTCCTGTCAGAAGTCAGATCCTTCGCAGCCGCCCTGCAGACTCCACTGTTAATGAGTTTTTAATAGAAGTTTATCATCTTGCCACACTTGAACTCACAACATCATGAACATCAGGCTTGAAACAAATGCATCGGTAATTTGTATTTATGTTCCCATCACTGTTCCAGACACAGATTGTATCAGCTGTGGACTGATTCCTCCCTCCCTCTCTTCTGTTGTGTTTGTGAAGTTCAAAATGTCATTTCTGCTGGTTAAGGGTGTCCCTGCAGCATGGTGTCTCTCACTTTCTCTCTCCGTATCTCCCTCTCCCTCACTCACACTCCCTCTCTGCCCGAGTCATTTTTTCGCCCACTGATATGTAGTATGTCACGATAATGTCTTTGGTTAGCGTTTCTCTCGAAGGCGATGGTTAAGCACAGAGACTCCATGTTTGTCCCATGTGTCTGTCATCTCAGGGAAGTGGAGCTGAAGGGACTGGGACTGACTCGATGTGGTGACCTTCAGGAGTTATTCAAACCGCTGAACCCTAGCTCAGAGCCTGCTGCACCATTTAAAGATCATATTCTGTCCGCCACATCCACATACAGACTGGGATAAACATCTCTCTACTTGGACCTGCAGCAGAGTTGGAGTGGTTCAATTCATTCTGGAGTTGAACAGTGTTTCATTTAGCCACACAGAGGTGTGAATACGCAACACTGCTTTTAGCTCAAATTCTCTGTACAATTCTCTCTCACCTCTGCTTTACAACGTCTGTCTGATCTGAAATGGAATCCATGAATAGCCTGAGTGTACAAAACATTAGAAACACCTTCCTAATATTGAGTTGCACCCCCCTTTGCCCTTAGAACAGCCTCAATTCGTCGGTGCATGGACTATAAGGTGTCACACGTTCCACAGGGAGTCCATGTTACCGCAGAAACAGACTAAACTGCACGAATGCACGGCCATCCCGTTTTCAGTCAGCTGTTCATTCCCCCCAAAAATAACAAATCAAATTCTACGGATACGACTGTTATTTTATTTTCATGACGATATTCATCCGTAACAGTCGGTTACACAGTTGTGCCAGCCCCCATCTGTAATGAAATAACCGCTATGAAGTTAGTCTCCAGCCCTGTTTCAGGCAGCATCTGATCGCTGTGGCTCACTGAAGCCGAGAGAAATAGAGCGCATCCACTTTTTAAATAGTCTGACAGATTATTTCACACCAGCTTCCCCCGGCACCTGAGTTTCAGAAAGGAAGCAGCCTAGATAGAGCTGTTGTTTTTGTTGGTATACCAGGACTATCGCATTTACCGGCACCCATCTCCAACTACACTTCTTCTAACAAGTCTGAGACTGGAGAAAGGAGGGGATGTACTTTAACTCACTGACACGCAGAGAGGAGGTGTAGGTAGAGAGAACATGAAAGGAGATGTTATTAATATTGCAGTTGGTCAGGTTGCTGGTGATATGCTTGTGTAGAGAAAGGCCTTGTGTTTGGCTAAGGGTTTAATGAGAAAGTGGCTGCTAGAGGTCAGAGAGACATGCTGATCTACACGTCCACAGACCGGTTATGTGGGAGAAACAGGGAGGCTGGTTGGTGGGACTTTGATAAACTCAGAGGACCTTGACAATGTTTTTCCATGGCAACAGGATCCATTAGAGCCATTCCCTATCAACAGCAGGGAGGATCAGAGCAGAATTTAACCTGACTGTATCCTGCCAGCCCAGAAGTTAAGCCAGGAGAGATAATAACACATATACTTGCTCACAACACACACACTCATCACAAGCTGCTGTGCTGGAAAGTTACATGCAGTGTGACTTGCTGGGCGCCAAACCTGCTGGGTGCCAAACCTGCTGGGTGCCAGTGGAGGCGGAGTGACCGCCTGTCCCTGGCTGCCTCAGGGTAGACCATCCCCCTAGCCTGCCTGGCACACGTGTACGCCAGCCAGCCAGCGATACTGCTCAGGTGAGGAGGAGTTGTGTAATATGTGGATCTGTTCAGCCCCTGATAGCGTTTCTCCAGTGTGGTGATTTACTTCGCCTGACATTATAGGGACATTACTGGGATCATCTTGTTCTCTCCTCCTTTCATTCCCTAACACACACTCCCTTCCCCCCTCACCATCACCACGGCCCCCCTACTCCCCCCTCCTAGTGCAGAGATTTGCTGCATTAACTCCAGTCATATGACTATGAAGTCATGTTGCTGGAAATAGTTTTTCTTATTGTAATACATTTGTGGCTTTTAAGATGCATGATAATACTCTTACGGGCATAATTACATTGTTTAAGAATTTATCCTATTTCATAGAGACAGAAGGCATGAGGATGCATTCATTTAGTGGGATTATTATAGTTGAATGTCCTGAGTACATCATAATTAGATTGTTTTGTGTTCCAGTAACTGACTGGGAGCCTGCTGTACAGTGTGTGTGTGATGATAATGGAGGGAGGGTAGTCTATACCCTGTGGCTCTACTGAGCAGTGGCACTGAATGACTGACACAATGGGGATGCTGCCCAGTCTGAGAGCCAGACTGCGCTCAAGAAGGTGTATCCTCGGGAAACCAAACAGCTTTAAATATAGAAATGGGGTAATTTCAGTCACTGCACTTCATCACATCTCTATCAGTATCTCCCCTGCCTGCCTGTCAAATAGAAACAGATCAATTTTCCTGCTCCACAATGTAACACTGATAGTCTCTTTTACCAGCAGAATGCTTCAGTATAGCTGTAGATATAACCTAGCTGTTTCCCCTGGCCCTTTATTTGAGATGTTGTAACAGTCATTGTCAGTTAATGCATAGATAGACCTGCTACAGCATGCTGTGGCCATAGATGCAGATCCATGGCCTATTCTCGGGTTTGAGAGGGGAACAGCCCTAACCCATGGGAGTAAAATCTTTCCTGGAAGTAGAGGGTTGACTCATCTCTCACCCCCTCCTGTCGCCCCACCGCTCTGCAGCCCCCACCCCTTCTCTCCCAGTATTCAGTATGCCTGTGTGCTCTATCTGGTTGCTGAGGCTGGCAGTAAAGGCTCACTACACACACAGCTGTCCTCTTTGCCGCCATTACCACTCTAAAAATACTGCTCCACATTTTAGAAAATGAAAGTCCAAAAATCTGGCTAATTTTGTGCAGCCATGCTCTGGTGGCCATCCGTCTGCTGTCTGCTGTCTGCTTGGGTGCGTGCTGAGTAGGAAATCTGGAGACCAATACCTGGCTGTACTGTAGGGCATGTTCTACCAGTGGTGCACAGTGCTGAAGAAAGGCATCCTATAGAATATAGGACATTGTACCTACAGTGGTACAGGTTACGGAAGTGTCAACCTTCTGCAGTCGACCCTCCAGTGCATTCTCTCCTGAATAGATTACAGAAGGGGCATAATAAGGAAGGCCTGTGAAGTGAAATCTTCCTGACGGGAATTAAATACACCTGTCCCTATGCCACTGCTTGTTTGATTGCACTGTGGAGTGTGTCTCCGGTTGGTGTGCCAAGGTTAAGTGTTGTGGGGTAATCGAGTGTGTTCTCCCAGTGGGGTCTGGTGGAGGTGGCTGTCTGTCTAATGGCTGGCTGAGTCACTCACTAACAGACATTAGCATAATGCTTTGCTCTCTGAAGGGTCTCGGAGAGAGCCAACCGCTTCACCTGTCTAACATTGCCGTCTTATTTTGGACTGTGTATTGTCTGTCCGTGTGTGTGTGTGTGTGTGTGTGTGTGTGTTTGAGAGACCGTTTTGGGACGACGTCAGTTAGGCTAAACTCTGTGTTGATGGTAGTTATTGGTCTAGTCAAGTAGCGTTCTAAGTGCTGGACTGAAAGGAAATGAAAGCAACCTCAGGCTGCTCCATCTGATAGCACTTTATGGACGTACATGTGTTTAACTCTCTTCCCCCATACATTCTGTTGTTATGGTGGTCTCAAGTACCACTATCATAAGGCAGGTTGCATCTTCTTGCACCAAGCAGTTAGGCTGACCCCATTTAGTGGACTGCTCGATTGTTTGATCGTTAGGCTGCTGGTCAACCAAGATTTCTTTAGTCGAACAGTTGCGAAAACGTTTACATTCTTTCATGCTGTACAAGACGCCTGTCTGATTTGCGCCTGTCTGAGTGGACTGATCCATTGCGGAGGCCGTGGGGATGGAACAGTCCTTCACTCTAAGACGTGCTACTGAAATTGTATATGGTTAAGGACAATAGTGCAATACTAATAAAAATACGATTATTTTATAACATGCGCTTTCTCCCGCGTTTGACACAGGTCGTATCAGTACGCTGTTGAATTGATGCTTTTTCCTAGACCATGTTGCTTTGTGCATAAAAGCAAAGTTAACCTTATATTGGTGTTGAGAACAATGCAGCGGAGTTAGGAGATGAGAAAACAGCCCTTGCCTTAATTGACTAAGAAAAGTGAGGAGCGAGGAAACCCCAGTTTTTAATTAGGTCTATAATCAACAGTCTAACTGTTAAATGTGCCTGACTTTTATAAATCATCCATATACAGTACCAGTCAAAGGTTTGGACACACCTACTCACTCAAGGGTTTTTCTTTATTTGTAGTGTTTTCTACATTGTAGAATAATAGTGAAGACATAAACTATGAAATAACACATATGGAATCATGTAGTAACCAAAAAAGTGTTAAATCAAAGTATATTTTAGATTCAACAAAGTAGCCACCCTTCGCCTTGATGACAGCTTTGTACACTCTTGGCATTTATTCAACCAGCTTCATGAGGAATTCACCTGGAATTAATTTCAATTAACAGGTGTGCCTTCTTAAAAGTTAATTTTTTGAATTTCTTTCCTCCTTAATGCGTTTGAGCCAATCAGTTGTGTTGTGAAAAGGTAGGGGTGGTGTACAGAAGATAGCCCTATTTGGTAAAAGACCAAGTCCATATTATGGCAAGAAAGCTCAAATAAGCAAAGAGAAACGACAGTCCATTACTTTAACCTCTCTAGTACATGTGGGACGAACTCGTCCCACCTACGTAACAGCCACTGAAATCCAGTGGCGCGATTTTTGAATCGTTAGAAATGCTATAACTTCAATTTCTCAAACATATGACTATTTCACAGCTATTTAAAGACAAGAATCTCGTTAATCTAACCCCACTGTCCGATTTCAAAAAGGCTTTACAACAAAAGCAAAACATTAGATTATGTCAGCAGAGTGCCCAGCCAGAAAAAATCTGACACCCATTTTTCAAGCTAGCATATCATGTCACATAAACCCAAACCACAGCTAAATGCAGCACTAACCTTTTATAATCTTCATCAGATGACACACCTAGGACATTGTGTTATACAATACATGCATGTCTGTTCAATCAAGTTCATATTTATATCAAAAACCAGCTTTTTACATTAGCATGTGACGTTCAGAAAAAGCATAACCACCGCAAACTTCCGGTGAATTTACTAACAGTTTGCTAAATTACTCACGATAAACGTTCACAAAAAGCATAACAATTATTTTAAGAATTATAGATACATTACCCCTCTATGCACTCGATATGTCCGATTTTAAAATAGCTTTTCGGATGAAGCACATTTTGCAATAATCTAAGTACATAGCCCGGCATTACAGGGCTAGCTATTTAGATACCCACCCAGGTCAGCATCCACCAAAATCACATTTCCTATAAGAAAGATGTTCTTACCTTGCTTGTTCTTCATCAGAATACACTGCCAGGACTTCTACTTCAATAACAAATGTTGGTTTGGTCCCAAATAATCCATCGTTATATCCAAACAGCGACGTTTTGTTCGTGAGTTCTAGAATGCTTCTTCGCGGTGTCGCGCATGGCGCATTGGCGTGTCAAAAATGTCTAAATATTCCATTACCGTACTTCGAAGCATGTCAACCGCTGTTTAAAACCAATTTTTATGCCATTTATGTCATAGAGAAGTGTTAATATTCCGACCGGGAGTATGCATTGAGCCTAAACAGCCGAATAAAATTTCTCCTCAGAAGCGACTCATGCACGCGCATCATTGAAAGGTCCTCCGAGCATCCACTTACAAAAGGCGATAATATATTTCAACCTGAGGTTCCCTCGTAAACCTTCAGTTATTTCGCGGGCTCTGAGAGCCTATTGGAGCCCTGGGAATTGTCACGTTACAGCTAAGATCCTTACTTTTCAATAAAAAGAGGTAAGACGCACGACTCCTTGTCAGACAGGGTACTTCCTGCTTGAAGCCTTGTCAGGTTTTTGCCTGCCATAGGAGTTCTGTTATACTCACAGACACCATTCAAACAGTTTTAGAAAATTCAGAGTGTTTTCTATCCAAACCTGAACAATAATATGCATATTCTAGCTTCTGAGTTGGTGTAGGAGGCAGTTAAAAATGGGAACATATTTTTTCCAAAATTCTCAATACTGCCCCCTATACCAAAGAGGTTAAGACATGGTCAGTCAATCTGGAAAATGTCAATAACGTTGAAAGTTTCTTCAAGTGCAGTCGCAAAAACCATCAAGCGCTATTGATGAAACTGGCTCTCATGAGGACCGCCACAGGAAAGGAAGACCCAGAGTTACCTCTGCTGCAGAGGATGAGTCCATTAGTTACCAGCCTCAGAAATTGCAGCCCAAATAAATGCTTCACAGAGTTCAAGTAACAGACACATCTCAACATCAACTGTTCAGAGGAGACTGCGTGTATCATGCTTCATGGTTGAATTTCTGCAAAGAAACCACTACTAAAGGACACCAATAAGAATAAGTGATTTGCTTGGGCCAAGAAACATGAGCAATGGACATTAGACTGGTGGAAATCTGTCCTTTTGGTCTGATGAGTCCAAATTTGAGATTTTTGGTTCCAACCGGCGTGTCTTTGTGAGACACAGAGTAGGTGAACGGATGATCTCCGCATGTGTGGTTCCCAAAGCATGGAGGAGGAGGTGTGATGGTGTGGGGGTGCTTTGCTCGTGACACTGTCTGTGATTTATTTACAATTCAAGGCACACTTAACCAGCATGGCTACCACAGCATTCTGCAGTGATACTCCATCCCATCTGGTTTGCGCTTATTGGGAATATAATTTGTTTTTCTACAGGGAAAGGACCCAACTCACCTCCGGGCTGTGTAAGGGCTATTTGACCAAGAAAGGTGATTGAGTGCTGCATCAGATGACCTGGCCTCCACAATCAACCGACCTGAGATGGTTTGGGATGAGTTGGACCGCTGAGTGAAGGAAAAGCAGCCAACAAGTGCTCAGCATAGGTGGGAACTCCTTCAAGACTGTTGGGAAAGCATTCCAGGTGAAGCTGGTTGAGAGAATGCCAAGAGTGTGCAAAGCTGTCAACAAGGCAAAGGGTGGCTACTTTGAAGAATCTAAAAATATTTTGGTTACTAGGATTCCATGTGTTAAATTGTTTTGATGTCTTCACTATTCTACAATGTAGAAAATAGCAAAAATAAAGAACCCTTGAATGAGTAGGTGTGTCAACTTTTGACTGGTACTGTATATCTACAGATATGACAGATCCTGCTTCTATGCCTGTTTGAGTGTTTGTTTAATAGCCTTCTGATTCCGTGAGCACCAACCACAATATGTCGGTTACATTTTTTTTCACAAATTCGACTGTTTTGAATCTTTGCTATGCTCTAAAGGCTTTACACTTTTAGTTTCTCATTAGAACATACTGTTCCAAATTGTCAGAAATTATATTTATAATAATAACCACCTTTTTCTTGATCTCCTTCTTATTATTCTTATTAGGATCATTATAATAATAAGTAATGTCATTATCATTAGTAGGCTTATTATAGCAGACTTGTAGAACCACCATCGAGCTGTAGGCATAAAAGCCGACCCTTTTTAATCTTAATACCGCAACTTACTTAGGCCTATATTTCAATACTTTTATTTAGGTGACTGTATCTATCAATCATTCATTCATGTCATCACACAGCATACGAGTCATTCATGATTTGAAATGCAATCAAGCGTTTTAGTTTTAAAACAAATCAATAGTTAGCGTAAACTATAAATAAACCGTTCCATTTCTAGGAATTGCATTCACAAATGCATGCGACTGTTTTTAGTCTCTGCTGTAATAAAGGCTTTACAAAAAAATGAAATAACATTAACATACTCTCTGGTACGCTTATCATTTAATTAGTGTTTACATTGTTCCAAACAGTCAGAAAGCTATAGTCATCTAACAGCACCTGTTTGGCACACATAATATGCATGCAGCGCTTGCTCCTTATCTTCTTTATTTCCAGTATTTTCCACAACTAGTCAAATTTATTCCACACATCTGACTTCTCCTTTACCTCCTGAGCAACCAGTAAACATGGCCCCATTTCAAGTTTGTCACGTCTTCTGCATCCATTTTGCTGTTACATGTGTTCGGAGTTTGTTATAACCAATTTATTGATGTGATTATGATATGCTACAGGTCAGGCCCTATTGGTCATGTGCATGCGATGCGTACATGTGTCACGTAAAGAGAGCAAGGGTTGAGAGAATAGGGAATGTTTTTCCTAAACAAATGAGGGATTTCCATAACTTTACTTTCAGAAATGGATGTAATTATGTTGCAACTTCAACACAGACAGCACGATAAACAATAATGTTCTGCGGTGGTCGCTGCAGCAGCGAGGAGAGAGAGACAACGGGTGCTAGTCACTTGCTGTAAAAAAATGTAACTGCAGCAAGTCTGAGCCTGGCACAATCAAATCAATTGCAGTCGGACTCCCTCTAGTCATTTGTGTGTCTTCATTATTTCATTGAACATTGGGCTTAAAGAATGAGACAAGCTCACTGCATATAGTTGATTTGATTAAAATACATAGGATGTGTCTATACATAGGATGTGTCAATATATAGAAAAGTACACGTTTTGAATTTTTGAAAAATTTGGTTGAAAGAACAGACTCGGTCGACACAGATTTTTTTGGGGGTGGGTACAGCCCTACTAAGCAGTAACTAAGACTGTCTTAGGGTGTGGTTTAGGGGAAGTGGTTATGAGTGGTATGAGTGGAGTGGTATGAGTGGAGTGAGTTTCTATGACAAAAAGAAACTTGGCAATATTGTGTGACTCACTGACTGTGTGAATGTCAACAGATTAGTCTATACATTTTCTTTGACAGGCCTAGTCGGTACTCACAAGATAAGCTATTTCAGTTTTATGTACATGTGCCATCTTTCTTTCCTTACACTTCTATTGTTTCCAGCGTTGTGTGTGTGAGTCACGTCGTCCCCTCCTGACTGGGTTAGTTGTGTAACCAACCATGTGTCCACTAACACCCCAGCACCCCGGAGGGGAGTCTTAATCAGAGAGCTGCTCTGGGCAGGGATGCCTACGTCAATTACAGCTGTCATTTGTTACCCAGTGAGAGGGCCTGGGCCTCCCTCTGTTATCAACAAAGCAAATTAGGAGGGCCGTTGTTGTGAAGTGCTATAGCTGTGATTAACCTGAGATGGCCCGCTGTTTCTTCTTAGTTCAGGATGTACTGAGGGGAAATGGTCAGTCATTTGAATTTTTTTGTCTTGTTCTCAGTGTTTACAAATCCAAAGAGAAATATGACAAGATACATTTTCACTGTCCAATCGTTGCAGTCTCAATGGGTTACTTTTATTGACTAAAGATACATGTTGTCAAATTGTGAGATTTTCTCATGTTGTTCCCCATGTCATAATTGGGAAATACAATGTGTTACCTTTTATTTAACTAGGCAAGTCAGTTAAGGACAAATTCTTATTTACAATGATGGCCTACACTGGCCAAACCCGGACAACACTGGGCCAATTGTGCGCCACACAATGGCACTCCCCAATCACGGTCGGTTGTGATTAGGGCTGCAAAGAGTCTGAAACTTTCCGTTAAATTTCCGTACATTTTCCATGGGAAGTTAAGCCCTGGAATTTTACTTAAATTGCTCATAAAAGTTAGCTTATAACAGTGAAGGTTTTTTTGTGGGATACACATAAGGCAATTCTAGGTCTTGTGGTATATTTTGGTTAAACTATCCCCAATTCAATGGAATTGCAGCCCTCTGCATGCACAGTGCATTCTTCCATCACGTGCAGTGCACTCTTGCATCACATGTACAGCTGATTCTCAAGATCTTGCACGCTTATGAGATGCTATTGAGCCCACACTACTACACTGTCTGAGCCAAGGACTACATGCTTTCTGGTAAGTTTTGATTACAATACTGGGTGGGGTGAATATATTTTATATGACAAACATAAACATCCCTTTTTCAGGACCCTGTCTTTCAAAGATAATTCGTAAAAATCCAAATAACTTCACAGATCTTCATTGTAATGGGTTTAAACACTGTTTCGCATGCTTGTTCAATCAACCATAATTAATGAACATGCACCTGTGGAGCGGTCGTTAAGACACTAACAGCTTATAGACGGTAGGCAATTAAGGTCACAGTTATGAAAACTTAGGACACTAAAGACGCCTTTCTACTGACTCTGAAAAACACCAAAAGAAAGATGCCCAGGGTCCCTGCTCATCTGCGTGAACGTGCCTTAGGCATGCTGCAAGGAGGCATGAGGACTGCAGATGTGGCCAGGGCAATAAATTGCAATGTCCGTACTGTGAGACGCCTAAGACGGCGCTACAGGGAGACAGGATGGACAGCTGATCGTCCTCGCAGTGGCAGACCACGTGCAACAACACCTGCACAGGATCGGTACATCCGAACATCACACCTGCGGGACAGGTACAGGATGGCAACAACAACTGCCCGAGTTACACCAGGAACGCACAATCCCTCCATCAGTGCTCAGACTGTCTGCAATAGTCTGAGAGAGGCTGGACTGAGGGCTTGTAGGCCTGTTGTAAGCCAGGTCCTCACCAGACATCACCGGCAACAGTGTCGCCTATGGGCACAAACCCACCGTCGCTGAACCAGACAGGACTGGCAAAAAGTGCTCTTCACTGACTGTCAAGAGAATTTTCAATCCCAATGATGATAACTAAACAATTATTTAAGCTTTGACCAATCCCTGAGGTTTGTAAGACCCTGGGTTTAATAATAATTAGGCAAAGACTCAGCTTCTGCAAAAGTTTGGTTCTTTATTCACAAGAACGTTCTAAAGTCCAAAATACAAAGACATGTCATTTTATAACTCTCACCCCCACCTACTTCCCCGCACATACACACACATAAACAGTAGGTGGGCTGTATCTCTCCCCACAGTCCACATTCCTCATATATCACTACCAAGCTGGCAGTTCCATACCGTTCCCTCCCTCCCGAGATTAGAGGGACCTTGACAATGTCTCTTTCCTGTCGTAAGTTTTTCAAAGTTCCAACCAGGTCAGGTCATGTATAGTTTAATTGTCCTCTGTGTTTTCTTAGTCACACACACATTTCTCTCCCTTACTTGTCTCGACCAAACCTTATTGGACTTTAGTCTAATTATTCTTAATACATTTTACATAATCTAATTATTACGTTTCAGGGTGGAATTCTTTAGTCATTAATTTAAACATATAAATTCCCTTATCACTGACGAGTCACGGTTTTGTCTCATCAGGGGTGATGATCAGATTTGCGTTTATCATGGAAGGAATGAGCGTTACACCGAGGCCTGTACCCTGGAGCGGGATCGATTTGGAGGTGGAGGGTCCGTCATCGTCTGGGGTGGTGTGTAACAGCATCATCGGACTGAGCTTGTTGTCATAGTAGGCAATCTCAACATTCAGCATTTACAGGGAAGACATCCTCTTCCCTCATGTGGTACGCTTCCTGTAGGCTCATCCTGACATGTAGGCTCATCCTGACATGACCCTCCAGCATGACAATGCCACCAGCCATACTGCTTGTTTTGTTCGTGAAGAGCCCGGATCTCAATCCCATTGAGCACGTCTGGGACCTGTTGGATCGGAGGGTGAGGGCTCGGGCCATTCCCCCCCCAAACATGTCCGGGAACTTGCAGGTGCCTTGGTGGAAGAGTGGGGTAACATATCACAGCAAATCTGGTGCAGTCCATGAGGAGGCGATGCACTGCAGTACTTAATGCAGCTGGTGGTCACACCAGATACTGACTTAATTTTGCCCCCTCCCTTTGTTCAGGGACACATTATTCCATTTCTGTTAGTCACATGTCTGTGGAACTTGTTCAGTTTGTCTGTTGTTGAATCTTATGTTCCTACAAATATTTACACATGTTAAGTTTGCTGAAAATAAACGCAGTTGACAGTGAGAGGACGTTTCTTTTTTTGCTGAGTTGACATGATTTTTTAACTAGTAAATAGTAGCGTACAGCAAAGTGTGTTTTAAATCATTTATAACTTGTTAACAATTTCTGCTAGATCGTTTTTGCTACCATGTTGGTTTTAGCTTGCTTGAGCCTGCTAACTGAGTGTTAATTCACCTGTTTCCATACATGTTTCATTTTAAAACATTTATCTTACAAAGGAGTTGTTTTAATCTAACTGCTTAAATATTTATCTGTACATAATCTTTACAGGAAAATGTCACGGGCACTATCTGATGTGTGCAGACATTTCACTGCAGCTAATGTAGAAGGAAAAGCTGTGTACGTTTTCAAATCATATGTGAAGAATGCAACAAAGATGCAGAATAATTTGGCCAAGTGCATAAAGTTCCCTCAGTGCTCACAACAAGCAACGTCTGACAAAAATCCCTCTACTTCTATTCGAGGTGAAAATTATGAATCAAACACCTTATCAATAGCAACAGCTCATGGTCCTCCTGGAATCAATGTTTTTTTGACTCAATGGAGGAAAGTAGTCAGAGAAATGCTGATTAATGTCTTGCTCAAGCTGTGTATGCAACTGGTTCACCTCTGATGCTCGCAGGCAATGTGTATTGGAAGAGATTTCTGAATGTTCTTTGCACAGCATACACCCCTCCAACCAGACATGCTTTATCTACTCATTTGCTGGATGCAAAGTTCAAGTGAAGGTCAAGCAAATCATAAAGAAAGCAGACTGTATTGCAATCATCTCTGATGAGTGGTTGAATGTTTGTGGGCAAGGAATAATTAACTACATCTCCACCCCTCAACCAGTATTCTACAAGAGCACAGACACAAGGGACAACAGACACACCGGTCTCTACATTGCAGATGAGCTGAAGGCAGTCATCAATGACCTTGGACCACAGAAGGTATTTGCACTGGTGACAGACAATGCTGCGAACATGAAGGCTGCTTGGTCTAAAGTGGAGAAGTCCTACCCTCCCATCACACCCATTAGCTGTGCTGCTCATGCATTGAATCTGCACCTCAAGGACATCAGGGCACTGAAAACAATGGATGCACTCTACAAGAGAGCCAAGGAAATGGTTAGGTATGTGAAGGGTCTTCAAGTTATAGCAGCAATCTAAACTTGGTTGCCATCCGGGCAAATTTGAGGCTTTTTGAGCCCGACGACAACGAGCCATCCTCAACAAGGTTGGAACGTGACAGTGAAGATGATGCCTCAGTCTGATGTTCAAGAGGTGGACATTGAGGAGGTCCAGAGAGAAGACATGGAAGACTGAGAGGAAGACAACCAAAGCTTTAGTTTTTAGACTATCATTTTACAGTATGTTGAAAATGTTTTTGGGAGATGCAATGGATCATTCAATATTCCCTTTATTTTGTTGTTCAGTGAAATCATCCCATGTGAAGATTCAAGTCATTTAATTAAAGTTCAAGTCGTAACTAAATAGTTCATTTTTTTTTTATTTTAAATTATTTCTATTTAAAGGATTTAATAATTTGCACTTATGTCTACTTATGACAAGGTGAAAGTTTTATTTTTGTCTCCATATGATATGGTAAATATATCCAATTCAATAAACATCTACATTTAAATAAAATGTATATTTATTTTTGCATATATTCCTGTTAATTCCTGTTAATTCCCACAGAACGTTTCCACCTCTGAATATTCCCCAAAATGTGCAACCCTAGTTGTGATGCAGCCTGGATTTGAACCAGGGTGTCTGTAGTGACGCCTCTAGTACTGAGATGCAGTGCCGTCGACCACTGCGCCACCCGGGAGCTCAAATGCAATCCTTTATGCATTCACTTCATTTGTTGACACAGTCAATAGGCTCATCTTCATGGACTCACACAGATGTAACCTACATGTCTGTTCCATTTCATATCCTATTCACATGGATTAAGAGCCAGGATATTAATATTATGATTCATGACTCATCCTGAATAATGGTTGATGAACCGGAGCAATAATGTCTATCTCCTAAGGCCTTCCCACACTGTATGTGCGATGTGTATAATTTTTTTTTTTAAATCAACCTGGCCAGATTGTATGATTTGCTTCAGTTCCGTCGTCACATTCTGCGATTGGCTTGCGAGGCTGTGTCAGCCTGCAGTGGTGTATTTCATCTGTGCATGTACCAGCATCGCAAGACTCACTCTTATGTTTATGCGTGAGTGAAGTATGCATCTTTGAAATAGTTTTCGCATACGAACTTTATATGTCCGAAACTTCCCCAAAATAACATGGTCGCTGTGAGAGAGTTTATTTTAATTGGGGATTTTGTGCATTTATCAAAATCCCATGTAGCTTGATTTTCATGTGTCAACAAGATTATTAGGGAAATCGTTCTTCTTGCAAAGCATGTAAATGTTTTAAATCAAACTATTATATTTAATCTGACTATTCACAATAGTCAAATTATTGTTTGGCTGACCGTAACACCAGCCACACTATACGATAAAGGCTCAATTTCTGCCTCTGCGAGAACTTTGTCAGAGCCTACGGCCCATACATATGAAAACCAGTAGATAGTGCTGACATCATCCACGTATTCCTATGGAAAATGCCTGATGGGGCATGAAGCGGGAAGTATTTGAATTTGAAATGCACCATGGGGCTGAATGGCACCAAAACATTGCTAAGGATCATGTTGAAAGTGGCCATAACAGGCATCATGGTCGATGTAGTCATTTTCATCCTGCTTGAGAGAGTCTACCTTAATGTCTATGGCATGATGGCGCGAGCCTCCTCGTAGCCTGCCAGCACCTGATTGGTCTGTGTCAGCATGGGGTCCTGTGTGATGACAAAATTTTGTCCGAATGGATTACTATTTAATTAAATCTCAATTTGTTTTCAACTTCAGCGTAATTTGTATGGGATCGAACTTAATCATAATAAACTAATTTTAGAGCCCAAAACACTCCACACCGGACACTGGGGGGCTGCTATGACTGCACGTAGTGGTACTTAATTGGCAGACCTAGACCCTGTCACACTGAATGAGCCAAGACGTCCGACAATCATTTGCAACCTAAGAATTTGCTCACGACATGGATATTTTGTCTGGGACAGCAAAATGGTGGCATAAAACAGCTAAAATCCTAGTCTATGCAGGCCTTTGGCTACCTTTCTACTCTAATCAAACCCCGTGGGCAGTAAATGTCACACCTGCTCCCGCTCTTCCCCCCGCACCAGGCTGCCCTGCATTACTCCTGCCACCATCATTCACCCACACCTGCCTTCCCTCGTCACACGCATCACTGATAGTTGACTCACCTGAACTCACTCAACCACCTGTTTATTACCTCCCCTATATTTGTCAGTTCCCCAGCTTTGTTCCCGGCTGCTGCATTGTTTGTTATTTGTCTGTGTTACCCGTGTGCTGACGCTGTTCCTGTCTCGTTCCATGTCCGTTCCATATTAAATGTTTGACTCCCCGTACCTGCTTCTCTCCAGCGTCATCCCTTGACAGTAAAGCGAGGGATTTGCACAAACAGAAAGAATTCAGAGTGATATGGCTATATCACAATCAGCCGTGATTGGGAGTCCCATAGGACAGCATACAATTGGCCCTGCGTCGTCCGGGTTTGGCTGGTGTAGGCCGTCATTGTAAATAAGAATTTGTTCTTAACTGACTTGCCTACTTAAATAAATGTAAAAAAAATATAGAGTAATGATTTACTTGACCTGTGTTCTGATAAGAGACTGGTGTGATTCTCTTGAGCCCCCAGCCCAGGCATCTAAGTCATCAGGACTTTATAGGAAATATTATTCCTGAACAATAGATGTGCTGCTGAACGAAAGCATTTGCTCATCCATTTAAGATGTTCCTCAAACAACAACCGCTTTATTGTCTCCCCTGAGAGAAGTTGATGAAGGCCCTATATGTCGGTCTTTATTTTCATTTGCTGTAGGCCTATGTGAAATTAAGTGTCTTACAGCCTAGTCTGTAGTCTTCTGTCAGTGTTGGAAGACAATGGTTTGGCATTGTTACTTGCCCTAATCCTTCTCCTGTCATTCTGGCTGCGTAGATGTTTACTGAACCATGAGCAGGAATGTTGGAGGTACTAAACGGGGTCTGGGTAGTGTAGTAATGCATTTTCATGTTCCTCTCTTGCAGGCATTTCAATCTGCGGATGAAGAGGGACACCAGCCTGTTCTCTCCAGACCTCAAGGTAGAGGTATCAGGAGTGGAGGCGCCCTACGACCCCTCCCACATTTACACTGGAGAAATCTTCGGTAAGTCCAGCAATTATGTCTTTGAACGACAAGGTCCTTGTGCACACAGGCACAATTACGATAGTTACCAGGGAAACGCTTCCTGCATCCAATTTGCTTTTGCGTTCATCTGTGGTGTTTGGGTGTGTGCCAGTGTGTTGTTGTGGGATTGTCAGCATTGGTAGTATGGAGTTCATTGTAAAAGCCCAGCCACCATGAAGCTGTGGTTTTAAACGTTGTTAATGGATATCAGTCTCCTCTCTTTGTGTGTGTGTGTGCGTATACGTGTGGAGAATGTGTTAGTCACGTTCCAGTCTCACATCCTCAGGATCCTCCCCCTCCCCGTCCCCCTGCCTGCAGCAGAGCTCACATGTAACACAAGGGAAACAAGGCCAAGGTGTGTCCGTCCGGTCATGTGACATGGTGTGTTTGTGTAAAGCTCTCAGATCCCAACAGGCTCATCTCCACTCCACCTCATCATTTCCAGATGCTGTCATCTCTCTTCTCCTCTGCTGAACAGACTATAATTCAAATCAGACTCCACTGGAGCACTTCCCATCTCTATCAAATGAAAATCTTGATCTGTTTCCTTTTAGAGAAGCAGCACTGCGTTGTTCCAAGGACGACGACGTTGTAGCCTATTTCTCAGATCTGTATTGTGGTGTGATTTGTAATGCAATGGAAAGGTTTGTCCAGACCAAAAATCCAGCAAGCTTTTTCTTTTCAATAATAAAGGTGAACTTTAGACCGAGTCAGAATAACTGTGCATTTACCCACTGACGTATTCATTTATTGGCATTATTACGGAATCAGAAATCTAGACGTTGAACTTCTGTAGTTGTGTTCTGCTGTAAAGGCCATACTCTTTGTGTCATCTTTACTATCTCCAAATCATATTTTTTTTATTTTTATTTTATTTTTTTTTACCCCCTTTTCCCTCCAATTTTTGTGATATTCAATTGGCAGTTAGTCTTGACCCATCGCTGCATCTCTCCTACAGACTCGGGAGAGGCGAAGGTTAAAGAGCCATGCATCCTCCATAACACGACCCTGCCAAGCCACACTGCTTCTTTTTAGAACCTCCTTTTCTCCTGGTTTTCAGACATTAACATTTCTGCCAAGATCCTATTACAGCGATGTCATAAAAGCCCCACTCATTTGCTGTGCGCTAGCTAGGTTTCCATCCAATTGGAATATTTCATGCAAATATTCAAATCTCAATGAAAATATGCGCATTGTCCCACCAGTGGTGTGTTTCCAGCAAACATACTCGTTGCAGGTAAAAATCTGTGAATTTAAGTTTTCATGTACCGAATAAAAATCTAAAGTTCATTGTGTTTCCAGTGCATTTTAGTAAATGTGCCTACTCTGGTCTCGCAGATAGTCTACAATGCAGGTAGGCTAGTCCACATGATGAGATGATTAAGAGCTAGGATATTTTTTTGGTCAAGCATTGATCATCATGTCACCAGAATAAGACCCTCGATATTTCTTGGAAAGGAGCATCAAACTCATCACTGTGGTTTCACCACACTGTGAAGTTCATCAGAACTTATTTCATCTGTAGCCTAATAAACTGCATGGTTTCCCAAGTCGTAGTGGGAGGACCACACACCATATCATCGCGTGACTCCAAGTTTACTTCCATATGATGGTTATTATATCAATATTTGCGCATAAAGGAATTTATAAAGGCCACTGCCTTTTCTTGCATAGTTAATTTTACAGACACAAAGATCCCACTTGTCAAACAAACAAACGATTTGTAGGCATTTATTAACTTGTATCGAAACTTCCAGTTTCCATCACAGCTGTCGTGATTTAAAAAATATATATATACACGGTATGCCTTTACTCGCATAAAACCTGTGGATGGAAACGTAGTTACTGATAAGTTTAATTGCCGGACTCACTCTGGCTTACTTAGGGAATAATTAGAATAGTCAGAAGATGATGTTTACTGAGGCCTTGATGTATGACAGAGAACCTTTAGGCTTTACAAAATCAAATCTAAAACCTTGCTTTTCCCCCCATTCTTTTTGTAAGTGGACAGTTTCCATATGAGAGATGAAACGCTGCAAGGAATACTTAATATTGTCCTCAAAGACTTAATAGATTTTTCCACATTCCCCAAGCTTGATGAGCTTTTTGGCAGTTGCTAATCTTCAGAGAAATAGTGGTCGGGTAATCATCATGCAATCACACTTCAGCAAGCAAGGCCGCTTGCCAAAGGCATAATTGCTGCAATAACGAAGTGTTACAAAAATGGAATACTCTAGAATACTGCAATTAGGGATAAAGATTGCACTCAGAGTTGAATTGCAGTAAGTGGCAACATCTTTCTCTCCTCAACCCTTTTCTGTGTAATACAGTGCCTTCCGAAAGTATTCATATCCTTTGACTTATTCTACGTTTTGTTGTGTTCCAGCCTGAATTAAAAATGTATAAAATATATATTTTTTTTTTACCCATCTACTACATACAATACCCCATAATGACAAAATGAAAACATGTTTTTTTTTGTTTTTTTTTCAAATGTATTAAATGAAATACAAACATTTCACATCCCTGAGTCAATACATGTTATAACCACCTTTTGCAGCGCTTACAGCTGGGAGTCTTTTAAGAGCTTTTGGATTGTACAATATTTGTTCTGTTTAAAATTCTTCAAACTGTCAAATTGGTTGCTGATCTTAGCTAGACAGCCATTTTCAAGTCTTGCCATAGATTCTCAAGTCAAATCTGTGACTAGGCCACTCAGGAACATTCAATGTAGTGTTGGTAAGAACTCCAGTGTATATTTGGTCTTGTGGGAATTTGTCTCCCTGTGTTTATTGGGAAGCAGACTGAACCAGGTTTTCGTCTAGGATTTTGCCTGTGCTTAGCTCTATTCCTTTTCTTTTTATCTTAAATAACTCCCTCGTCCTTGCCGATGCCTAGCATACCTATAGCAGCCACCACCATGCTTGAAAATATATAGAGTGGCACTCAGGGATGTGTTGTGTTGGATATGCCCCAAACGCAACGCTTTGTATTCCGGACATGAAGTTAAAAAAATTGCCACATTATTTGCAGTTTTACTTAATTGCCTTATTGTAAACAGGATACGTGTTTTGGAATATTTGTATTCCCTACAGGCTTCCTTCGTTTCACTCTCATTTAGGTTAGTATTGTGGAGTAACTAAAATGTTGTTGATCCATCCTCAGTTTTTGCCTATTACAGCCATTAAACTCAAACTGTTTTCAAGTCATCATTGGCCTCATGGTGAAATGCCTGAGTGGTTTCCTTCCAGCAACTGAGTTAGGAAGGATGCCTGTATCTTTGTAGTGGCTCGGCGTATTGATACTAGTGATGCACCGATATGACATTTTTGGCCGATATCCGATATTTTCCTTTTAACAAAAAAAAACGATACCGATAACCAATATTTAAGAATGTTGCGTCCTTTTAAGCATTCTAGTACAGTTAAATAGTTAACACACACACATGGACGCAGCAGTCTAAGGCACTGCATCTCAGTGCAAGAGACATCTCTGCAGGCGAATGCAGGCTGTATCACATCCGGCCGTGATTGGGAGTCCAATAGGGCGGCGCACAATTTGGCCCAGCGTCGTCCGGGTTTGGCCGAGGTAGGCAGTCATTGTGTATATAAGAATTTGTTCTTAACTGACTTGCCTAGTTAAATAAATGGTTACACATACACACCTCTGACCAAAAAGTTATTTTGTTGGCATTTACGTATGTCCCCATTACAAGTAAAACATAATCGAAACCTATTTCTTTCACTTACTTGCTGTGCTGTTTGTTTGTTCATTTGTTCAGTTGTTTCATTCTCAACCAGGATTTCATCATACATGTCAAGCAGTGAAGTTTCAGCTCTCTGTCTGTGGCCTCTCTTCCTCGGTGCGCACTGTCACTGTGTCCGTTTCCATCTTGTCCAGCTGTGTATGTAACATTTCACGTAAACCCTGTTTCTTGTCTGCATCGAAGTAGCAGTCCTTGTATATAGCATCAAGCATGGTGGCGACACAGTAAAGAGAGAATGCCTGTTAAGCAGGCGTTTCAATGCCATGACAGAGGGTATCACGTCTGCTGCAGGCGCATTTGATGAGCTTATTTCGCGAGTCAGTTGTTCGAATGGAGCTAGCTAGTGTGTTCATGTTTGAAACATGTTCTCAAATGGCATCAGCGGTATGACAACCAGCACATTAATTTCCTCAGTACGAAATCCTCGACGACCCACTGTGTTGTCAAACACAGCATGCTCATGGGGCTGTTATCGCTGGTCCTAATGTCAGTCGTGAAGTTAATAGCAGTGACGCTATTACTGTGTAACTCCGGTAGGGCAACATCTGAAAAATACTGCACTTGGTAGTGTGTACCAGTGCTTGACCAGTCGGCGAAAGCCAACATCACCCACGACAGAGAACAGTTGATTGTCAAGGGCAGTGAATTCCATTATCTTGCCGTTAATGGATTTCGCCTTTGAGTTGTCTCGCTGAAATGTTCTTACTCTTTCAAATGACTACTCGACTTCTTGACTGCTCGATCCACACAGCAGACATTGTGGTCTAGGTTAGGAATGCGTGTAACGCTACATTTTACGTTGCGTCATTACGTCATGTACCTACGTTATTAGTTTGCACGTCAGCTTTGACATCGGTTTTGCACATCGGCATTAAACTAGACATCGATGTTGCCATTTTTAGCTAATATTGACCGATTCTGATATGTTCACCGATATATCCTGCATCCCTAATTGATACACAATCCAAAGTGTAATTTAATCATTTTCACCATGCTCAAAGGGATATTCAATGTCTGCTTTTTTATTTTTTTACCAATCTACTAATAGGTGCCTTTCTTTGCAAGGCATTGGAAAACCTCCCTGGTCTATGTGGTTGAATCTGTTTGAAATTCACTGCTTGATTGAGGGACCTTACAGATAGTTGTATGTGTGGGGTACAGAGATGAAGTACTCGTTCAAAAATCACGTTAAACACTTATTGGTTCATGCAACTTTAATATGTGACTTGTTAAGCAAATGTTTACTTCTGAACTTATTTAGGCTTTGCCATAACAAAGAGGTTGAATACTTATTGACACTTCAGCTTTTCATTTTTAACTAATTAACAAGCCTTTCTAAAAACGTTTACAAAATTCCACTTTTACATTATGGGGTATTGTGTGTAGGCCAGTGACCTAAAATATCGATTTAATCAAATATAAAATCAGGCTGTAACACTACCAAATGAGGAAAAGGTCCAGGGGTGTGAATACTTTCTGAAGGCACTGTACATCTCTGGCATTGTGTATTGTTAAATTCAGTTGCTCATCAGTTGGCCTCTGCCTGATATTCGAAGAACCATGAACTGGCAGTAAATCGGTAATATCCCCAGTCCCATTCTCCCTTGAGTCCCTTTCTCCTCCACCTGTAGCTAATAGCTGTCTGTACTGGGATGGGAGTAGAACCCATCTGCTAGTGAAGTACTGTGAGCTAGTAGAGAGCCAGAGATCAGACCTCTCCATTATGTGTGTTCAGATCGGCCTATACATTCATTTGCCCCTCAGAAAGACCAGCAGACTCCACTCTCCTTACTTTACATTAGCCCACTTAGCACTTTGGGGAGCAGGCAATTTCATGAACTGAGGTGATTACCGTGGTCCCTGTCTACTGGAATTCCCATAATTGGAGTGAAGCTGCTTGTATCTGGACTACAATAGGGTTTCTGATTAGGTACAGGGGTAAAGAATATTCAATTTCCGTTGTCTATACGGCCACATTAACCCATCTCTCATTAGTGTTGCGTGTTCTTTTCTCTCCTTCTCTGACATAAAAGTCTTGTCCGTTGCCATTGGGACGCGCCGTATTCTCCTGACTTAAACTAGGAATTATTATTAGAGGGTATCTGTGTCTGAGTTCTGAGCACTCCTTGGCACAATAATCAGACTTGATCCATATGTGCGCAGAGGATGGATCTAAACCCCTCTGCACTGGCCTTTCATGCACAGATAAACAGCTTCCTCTCTGGGCAAATGAGCTGTGCCTTCTGGAGATCAGAAGGGAGAATATGTCCCTGAAATTATATAAAAACCATAGGGCCCTCTTTAATGTTACCAAGTACTGCCCAGTATAAGACAACAGATTAAATTGGTCCTCACTTTGATCTCCAAGCTGTAAGTGGGGAAAGCATTATTCATGTATTATTATGAAGAAAATGGGACAGCAGAAGTCATCTGAAGTGACAGTTATTATTGTCAATGAATGGTCTCAGCATAGCTCAACATTCCTTTCCCTAGTATCCTGCTGATTTTGTTTACATGGAGGTAATCTAGTTTACAGTATAGTATTATTTTGAGCAAGCACCTCGGTTATTGACTGGTTTACTATTACTCTAATCTAATATGTGCCTAATGTACAGCCGTAGCATTAATGGAAAGCACTTTCTGTTTTTCTCACTTTCAGTATCAAAACTGCTACCAATACCAGTTAGTGTCCCAGTGTTTCCTGACAAACTACATGGCTAGGTCCTGGAAAAACCAGGGAGAACTCTGGGCCCTTGGAACACACAGACAGAGATTTATGGAGAAAGAGCTAGATTCTCCGTGGGACAGCTATGTGTTCTGCTGTTCTCGTTATCTCCAGCAGGAGAGCAGAGCAGATGGGCTCTACTGGGCCTCTTTCCTCTGGAAACGCAAACCTAACTGGGGAGAGAGGCTGGTTGGCTGTGTTTCTCTGTCTACGCTAAACTGCAATGGTCCCTCAGGATAGCTATGAGACAAACGTTCCAACATTTTCGCAACAATATAGAACTGAAGAGAGCAGAAGATTTAAATGAAGTTGGGCTTCCCTATCCTGAGGAAAACAAGTGTTATTCTCTCCCTGATTTAGTTATCTTCTCCCATTGAGTTGCCAGTCATCTATGTCCTTTTCAATTATAGCCCTCCAGAGTCTGCTATTTTTATAACACAGGTTAATTGGGAGTGAGAGTTTTTCTTCCAACCTGCATAGCTGCTGATGGAAAAGGTTTTTCAAGGTGCTTGCTCTTGACAAACACTGAATTAAAAAACATTCCTTTTCGTCAGCCAGACTTTCTCTGTCTGGTTCAAAGGCGGATGATGTTTAATAGACTGCTATGCCCTGACAGCATTTTGTTTTATTCCCACTTCTTTCTCACTGGTTCCTTGATTCTTCAAGCATTAGTTGTGCCTTTTGCGTAAGAAACTATTATTTGGTTTTCCTTGACACTAACCAGAGTCCAAGCTCTTATTACTAAAGTCATTATTTGTCTGATTTGAAGGTCAGATGAGGGGAGCAGGGATGAGTATTTATGATCCAGACAGACAGGGATATGCTGCGTCCCACCCTGACTCTGTCCAAGACGGTGTTCCCCCCAGGAACAGCTCACGGTCTACCATCTGCTCAATGTCTAGAGCTGTGCGTGTGTGTGTATGTCTGCATTATGTTCTGTTAGTTTGTGTGTCAGCTTAAATTGGTCCATACGTTTTGTGTGTGTTCCTCTCACACGTTGAGCATTGACTTTCTTCCTACCCACAACTGAATAGAGTTGAGTTGACCACCCTTCTTCAGCCACCTGACCTCAGTCTTTCTCCTCCAGGTGAGAAGGGCACTCTGACCCACGGCTCGGTGGTGGACGGCAGGTTTGAAGGCTTCATCCAGACCCACCAGGGCATGTACTACGTGGAGCCTTCGGAGAGGTACCTCAGAGACAAGGATGTGCCCTACCACTCAGTCATCTACCACGAGGGGGACATCAGTGAGTATACTTGATTCACTGATCTCCTCTGCCAGTCACCCTGCAGGCCTGCTGAAGTAATGGTGCCAACATCATAGCACTAAAATGAGTTCTGGCTGTCGTTAATGTAATAGGTATATTTCATAGACTTAAAGGACATGTTCTTTAATGCTTTTGCTATATTGATTCAGATGATGTTGCCCATACAGTATGACTCTGGGTGTGTGTGTATAAGTGTTGATTAGTTTTTTAGGGATATAGCTTTAGAAATGAGGGGTTCATTATCCTATTCAGCAGTGGGAATACAATTTCGTTCCAAATAACACATATTTTGTGTAGGCAAAGATGGTTATTATTGGAAGCGCAGTGGATGGCTTAACACCACAGTATTCTGTCAGTGTATTAGTTTTGAAAAGCCATTTTTTCCATCATGAGCATGAAATGGATTGAATTAGCTGTAGCAGCTCTAAATACCAGTACCATGGCTGTGCTCTTTTTAATTACAGTTGTCAGCCACTGACAGCAGTGACTAATCCATGCTGGCTCGTCTGTCCCAGCTTTTCTCTCTCCACCTCTGCTACACACACATCCCTCCCTATCAGAGAGAACTGTAGGCGTCACACTGTGACAGGACAAGGACTTTAGATAGAGAGTGACACCGAAAGGCGATTCTCTGCTGTAGGTGTTTGTTGTAAGCAGAGATATGGACGATTATGGATGGATGAATGTGTGCCTAAATGAACTGAAGTATGGGGGTGGGACAGGACAGGTTTCTCTAGGCTTGGAGGTAAGGTCTTAAATGCTGTGGAGTGCATACTGAGCAGAGTGGAGATCTACGGTTCAAATACAATGCAGAGCTGTCAGAGGAGAGGTCTATCCAAGGGGAGTTTACATTGGACATTTAGCCATGCATAAGGTCAAGTCAAGGTCATGTCAGATGAACTGTGGAATGGGCCTGAGCCAGAGGAAGGGGAGCTGAGGAAGGTTGCACTGGGACACTTCGGCAAGACACACACCACACACACACACACACACACACACACACACACACACACACACACACACACACACACACAGGGTCAGGGTTAGGCTGAGCCCTGATGATTGATTGATGTGAAGTCAGGATCAGACGCCAGTGGCAGGGAGTGAATCATCTTCCTTAGCATCCAGGTCACCAATTATAAGTCGATCTGAGGTGTGGGCTAAGCTCCAGAGACCACTGACCCCACCATCCCAGTACAGGCCAGAGAGCTGCCCTCTCAGGCAGGGTGGAGGCCCACCCTGTGTTACTTGGCCCTCTCTTCCTCGGGTGGGTCTGATTCACAGCCAGCCTGCCTACTGACACACAGGCACAACCAGCCCAGCATGAGCCTGCAATCAAAGAACCTTTCTCTCACGCTTCTTCTCCACAATGTAGGCCTACTCGCTCTTTCTCCTTTCCCTCCATTTCTTCCCCGTCTCCCATTCTTTGTAATTTTCTGTCTGTATGAGGTGTCAAAGCTCTCACCCTCTATTCCTCCTCCCGTCCCTTTCTCTTTCTGTTTATCTGAGGGTGTGAACAGAGCCGTTCTGTTCCTCATCCCTTTCTCTGTTCCTCAGTGTCATATCCAATGACAGGCTGTCATCAGAACCCCTCAATAGTACTGCAGGGCTTGGCGACTGCCACAGTACCGGATTTGAGGTAGTTATGCCCTACCCATTATTTGTGCTTTTCACATTTTTCTTCGTTCCTTAGCAGATCGTATTGCCTGAGACATTACATGAAGGGCCCCATTTCATATTCTTTCCTTCACTACTCTATGAAGCGAATGCCGATGCCCCAAACAGATCATTTCTGTCAAGTCCGGTCATAGCACTGACGGCAGCTTTCTTGTAAAGACATTCTTATCTCCTTTGTGCCAACAGGCACCACTATGGGTTAACATGCTCCACACTCCTTGTGGTACATCATATTTATATTTACATAGCCTGTGATGTTATCCGCAGTACATTAACACATAGTTGAGTCATTTCTTCATCTAACTTTGGCTATATTCCAATGACCCAATGAAGTATCAAATCCATATTAATACAAGGGGACTGGGTAAAGACAATCTTCCATTAGACCTGTTTGAGAACTTCATTCCACTTACGTTTTTGTCATTTAGCAGATGCTCTTATCCAGAGCGACTTACAGAAGCAATTAGGGTTAAGTGCCTTGCTCAAGGGCACGTCGTCAGATGTTTCACCTTGTTGGGTCGGGGATTTGAACCTGCGACCTTTCGGTAACTGGCCCAAAGCTCTAACCACTAAGCTACCTGCCGCCGCATCCCATTCAGTGTAACATTCAGGTTTCAGCAGTTGTTTTAGTCAAACTGCTGTTCCTGGGAACGTCTTTATCCACCCATTAATGAGTCTCCCCTCACAGATATCCTGTCTGCACTTGGATGGTTTCAGACATCAAAGACACTCTTCAAACAGGTTCATTTTGTGGCGGAGGCTTTTTTCCTTGAAGAAACTGTAGCACCTAATTTTAGAATTCTCTTTCCTGTTGAAGCCGGTGTTGGTGAGAGAGAGGAAGGACAAATGGTGGAGGGATAGAATGAAAAGGCGTGACTGACTCTGTGACTCCCATTTCCCCCGGCTTTCACAACTTTGTCTTTCTTCGCTTCTCGTTTGCAAAGGATTTTTGATTAGCATCTGAATGAGAGGGCATTCACTGCAGGGACAATGGCAGCTTTCTGTCTGGAAATAGAGAACACATTGTCAGGGCAGAATGTTTTGTTGTTCAGTCAATCCGGTCGGTCCAGTACAGAGCCATTCTCCTCAACTGACAACGGTGGGACAGGTTGACCCTGAGCCCACTTTCTCCCTCTCCAACCCATTGACCTGACTGCCCACGAGTGGCGCTTTGTGGTGACTCATCATATGATATGCAAAGCAGAATGCCAATGATCTGCGGTAAGTCAATAGTGCTGTAAGTACGGCCAGGCTTTAAGGAACACCATCCTGACCCTGCAGCATTTATCCTGACTTTGATCAAAAATAAAATAAAAAAGGCTATAAATAAATTAAAGTGCCAAAATAGTTCCTCTGGCACTTTTCTGCCATCGGAATGTGAATTGAAATTTCTGTTTGTCCGAATTTGTCTGAGGAGAGGAGGAGGTTAGGCAGGTTGAGGGAGTGTGAAACGCTGGCTGAGTGTAGTGTTTACTTGTAGGTCGCAGAGCTGAGTGTGGTTTTGTCAGGACTGAGTTTGTGTTCTTTGGGACTGAATGTGTTTTCCTCGAGTTTTTAGGTGTATTCGTCAGCACTGTGTCATTACAGCGATGTGTGTTCTTTAGGACTGTGTTTCTGGGAGTTGAGTGTGTGTGTGTTCCTTAAATTTCCTTGGGGAGAGAGCGTGTGTTCCTGTGCGCTGGTGTGCGATTAAAAGGTGACGACGGCGTTGCTGTCGCTGGCAGACAGTGACATGCCCGTTGGCTTGTGGCAGAGGAATTTCTGTTCCCGCCACGCAGGCTGGTGACTGACAGGTCCATTTGGGAGGCTTTTTAAAAAATATTATTATTTGTGTTTATTCTCCCCTTTTTTTCTCCCCAATTTCATGATATTCAATATGTAGTTAAGATCTTGTCTCATCGCTGCAACTCCCCTACGGGCTCGGGAGAGGCGACGGTCGAGTCATACGTCATCCGAAACATGACCCGCCATGCCGCGCTGCTTAACGCTCGCTTAACCTGGAAGCCAGCCGCACCAATGTGTCGGAGGAAACAACGTTCAACTGAAGTCAACTAGAGTCGCTAGAGCGTGATGAGCCAAGGAAAGTCCCTCGGCCAAACCCTCCCCTAACCCGGACGACACTGGGCCAATTGTGTGCCGCCCACAGCCGGCTGGCTGGCTGACACAGCCTGAGATCGAATCCCAGGCTGTAGGGATGCCTCAACACTGTGATGCAGTGCCGTGGACTGCTGAGCCACTCGGGAGGCCATTTGGAGTCCATTTATATGCCAGTATATTGTGGTGGATGTAAGAGTGCTGATTGCTGTAGACTAAATGAGACGCATGCATGTACTGTAATTACATGATCCTAGTTGTAGGATTGATTGTTTACTGCTGTGTTTTTGCTGTGATTAGGGGGGCTTTCGCTATTGACTAGAGCTGTGGCATCGACTGTGTGTTGTGTACATTAGGGAAAAGATGCAGTGGAGACCTCTATTGAAGCGTGCAGTCAGCGTTATTGACTCTCACTGCATGTTACTATCTGGGGACAACTGGGGGAGTAAATAATCTCTCTGCTTGGAACTGATCAAAGAGCAGTATGACCTGACCTTGTTTTATTATCAGCATATTGTACAGTAACGGCCTGATTGATGGCATATGCATTCAGTTATTCTGTGTATTCAGGATTGTTGTATTGCGGTGTATAGGTTAAAACATTCAAAGTGCTGAGTGTGGGATTGTGCTGGCCTGTGTTTTGAAGTCCTGTCTCAGGTATCTAAAGCAGAGTAGGGAGGGCATGTTGCCCAGGGGAGGGAGAGATGGCTCTGTTATCCCGGAGTCCTCATTAGTGACACACACACACCGCCTCTTCCTCCTCACCCTGCTTGCTCTGTTATGCAGCCCGCTTAGACAGCAACAGAGCTGTCAGGCCTGGTTGACACTGCACCATTCCCCAGGCCCAGAGAGCCCCGGCTGAGGCCCCTGGGTTCACCTCACTCTGCCCAAACCCAAAACAGCATATCCATATGTTACTCTGCCTCCCTCATAATAAGGGTCAGAAGTTTTCCATGGTCACGTAACCTAACCAGGACAAGAGTAGCATACCCAAAAGAGACTGCCTGCCTCCCTGTGTGTCCTCCATACCTGTTCCCAACCCTGCATCTTCATCCAACAATTGGCTTTGTTCTGTAGGGACTGACATCAGACAGAGATGGCAGAAGTAGTTTGCTGTGAATAGATAAAGCCAACTAGGGAAGAAGTAGAAAGCCCTGTGTTATCCTGTTGACTAAACACACAGCCGTAATTGGAGTTCATTAGCATTCACGCCTGCTGTGAAGGTAAAGAGTGTAGATTACAAAAACCCATTAAGAGTTTTCAGATTTCCACAGGCAATTATGGCTCTCTGCTAAGAGTTCTGTGTCACTATGGTTTACTCATTTTCATTAGTGTTTCACTGTGCAGTTCTGTGTTCTGCATAGTGATCGCTGAGCTCATTCTACAGTGGCGCTCTCTACTATGGTGAGACTGCTTGTTTATTGGCTCATTTAGGAACAGGATGGTGATGACAGGGAGGGTGCTCTCCAACTTGATTGCTGGCTGCTCTTCAATGGGTGACATCAGACCAGAGTCAATAGATTTGAATTGGATGCGTTAATCAAAATGATGTTCTGTTTCATGAGGAAATTGGATCTAGGCCCCTGCTTTAGGCAGATGCCGGTGAACAAACGGTGTTCTTGGTGATCACCATGTTAGCTGGGTTGTAAAGTACCCAGCTCTGTCTGTTTTTACTGATTTGGTCCCATTGGGAATGCTGCAGCAGCCAGCCAGTCCACAGAGGGACACAGCACCACATGTTGTTGTTTTGGGCAATGGCATTATTTGTCAGCAGAGGGCAAGGACACGGTCACTGCTTAGATGTAGGTTTAAATCTGGACTCTGTGGCAAAATCTGTGGTATCTCAGACCGTTCTTTGACATTGATCTGTGTTGGTAATTGTGAAGGTGTATTGCTGAATACTGGACTTTCCTGGATACTGTAGTTGCAAGTAGTAGTGTTGCTCCTTATTGAGTCTGGTGTTTTTCAGAGCCTCTGGCAGAGGAAAGTCGAGCAGTGAGTGAGTCAGTGACATGTAATTTGGGAGGAAGACTGCTTTGTTACTCTCCAGCCTGGAGAAGGAGACGCCAGCTGTGAACAGAGGCTTATTCTTTCAGTTCGCGTAGACAGTCTGTGTGTTAGGCCTTGTTACACACACACACACACAGAGAGATTTTAACTACAGCTTCTTTCTGTCCTAATGAACAGATATCTCCACCCTCGGATGAATGTTGCTGCTAGAGATAGTAAGGTTATTATACTGGTATGTTTTAGAGGGCCTTGGATATAGTAGATGAGGTTATACTGGTATGTTTTAGAGGGCCTTGGATATAGTAGATGAGGTTATACTGGTATGTTTTAGAGGGCCTTGGATAGAGTAGATGAGGTTATACTGGTATGTTTTAGAGGGCCTTGGATATAGTAGATGAGGTTATACTGGTATGTTTTAGAGGGCCTTGGATAGAGTAGATGAGGTTATACTGGTATGTTTTAGAGGGCCTTGGATAGAGTAGATGAGGTTATACTGGTATGTTTTAGAGGGCCTTGCATAGAGTAGATGAGGTTATACTGGTACGTTTTAGAGGGCCTTGGATAGAGTAGATGAGGTTATACTGGTATGTTTTAGAGGGCCTTGGATAGAGTAGATGAGGTTATACTGGTACGTTTTAGAGGGCTTTGGATAGAGTAGATGAGGTTATACTGGTACGTTTTAGAGGGCTTTGGATAGAGTAGATGAGGTTATACTGGTACGTTTTAGAGGGCTTTGGATAGAGTAGTTGAGACCACACTATGGCCTATGGCTACTATTGTGTACAACCTTTTTCATTCCCCTTCTAAGCCGGTTTAGTCTGAAGCTGAGAGAAGCAATATTACTGGTAATATGGTTGAGCTCATATTGATGGTTTCCTCTTCTCCTCCCAGATTACCCTCATAAGTATGGCTCAGAGGGGGGCTGTGCTGACCACTCAGTGTTTGAAAGGATGAAGAAGTACCAGGCCTCGGCTATGGAGGAGCCTCTCAAGGTGAGCTGATAATACCCCACTGTGAAACCAACCCGATAGCTATACAGCACTCACCAATACTATACAACCACGTACACCTTCTGGACACAGTACTGGAGGACCATACAAACCACCTCACATCTTCTTGCTCCATGGTAAAATAACAGTTAGCATGATAAGGAAAAATGGAAGTGATTAAGTTGAACTTGTTATTGGAGCTGTAACGAGAGCCAGATTCCTGTTGTTGTTCCTGGGTTGTTATCCTTTCAGCTCTGTGGATGACTGAGTAGAGTGATGTCACAGATCATTTGGCAGGGTGAGGAGTTAGTGTTCTCTCTCCCCAGGGATGAGTCAGACCATGGGTGTGTCAGGAAATGTTTACCCATGTTCTGGAAGACCTCTCCCTCCTCCCTTCAGAAGCCAGGGCCCTCATTCTCCACATTTGAAGACATGGGATTTTTCCCTGACCAAAATGGATGAAATCCGTACACATTCCTGTTGGTCACCTTCTCATGTCATTTCTTAGTCTTGGGATCTTTTTTTCAACCTCCCACTTCCCTCTCTCACTCTATCTCTCTTCTTCCAGCTCCCCTCGTTCCACCTCACTCTCCCTCACATCCATCTCTCCCTCCTAGTTGACTAATGGTAGGAGTTCCTCTGGTTGTTGTCTCTGCAGGATCCCAGCAGTGTGGTGGAGGAAGAGGAGAGGTCCCATGGACATGGTCCGGTGATCCTGAGGAAGAAGAGAGCAGCTCAGATAGAGAAGAACACCTGCCAGCTCTTCATCCAGACTGACCACCTCTTCTTCAAGTACTACGGCACCAGAGAGGCTGTCATCGCACAGGTACTGAGGCTGTAACACACACTAGGGCTGTCCCAGACTAAAAAAAAATATTGGTCGACCGAGAGTCATCTGTTCTTTCAACTATTCTATTGGTCTACATTTTAAGTGTATTTTTCCATATATAGACACACCCGAAGTTTGAATAAAATCAACTATATGCACTGAGCTTGTCTGATGCTTTAAGCTCACTCTTTGATTAAATAAGACACAAATGACTCAAGATGGCCACACTGTGTTAAAATTAAATGACAGAGCCTGTGTGACTGGTGCACGTTGTCTCGCTCTCCTTCCTGCTGCAGCGAACAGGCACCACGGCAAGTGTTTATTGCCGCTGTCTGTGCTGAAGCTGCAACATAATTACACCCACTTTGTTTCTTACTTGTTTCTGACTGAAACGTTCTTACCGAAATACCTCATTTGTTTAGGAAAAACATTCCCTATTCCGTAGACCCTTGCTCTCTTTACGTAAAACATGTATGCAGTGCATGCACCTGACCAATAGGGTCTGACCTATAGCATAGCATATCATAATCACATCAATAAATTGGTTGTAGCAAACTCTGAACACTGTAACACATGACAGCAAAATGGATGAGGAGGACGTGAAAAATTTACTCGAAACGGGGGAATGTTTACTGGCTGCACAGGAGGGAAAGGGGAAGTTAGATGTGTGTAAGACATTTGACTTAGTTGTGGAAACTATTGAAGAGAAAGGAGGATATAGGAGCAAGTTCTGAATGAGTATTGTGTAGCAAACAGGTGCTGTTAGATTACAATATTATACTTTTTTCTGCCCGTTTGGAAGTGTAAACAACACTATATAAAATAGAACAGACTCTGGTATTACTTATAATGAAAAACATTTGCAAAGCCTTCATTAAAGCATAGCAAAGATTTATAAACAGCCGGATTTCTGAAATTGCTTTATACAACATTTTGCAGTTGCATGAGGCTTGGTGCTCAGGGAATCATTAGGCTATTAAACAAACACTCAAACTGTCAGTAGAAGAAGGATCTGTCTTATTTCTGTAGATGTATATGGACGATTTATAAAGCCAGGCATGTTTAACAGTTTGGTTATAGACCTAATTAAGTTGGTTTCCTGTTTCCTCACTCCGCTACTGCCTCTGTCGCATTGTTCTCAACACCATTATTATACACATAGCAACATATAGGGAAAGGCACCAATTCAACGGCGCACTGAAGATTAACTTTCAGAACCGTGGACAGCGCCTGCTATCCATCGCGGGAGAAAGCGCTTTTGTTATATAATATTATTTAGTTTATCAGTGTTGCACCATTATTCTTATATAATATATTATTTTTCCATTTTCAGTAGCACATCTTAGAGGGATGTACTGTGCCATCACAGTGGCCTCCAATTGATTAGTCCACTGAGATGAGCACAAATCAGACAGGTGTCTTATGCCCCATTTAATTATTTTTATCAATTTGCGACTGCTCAACTAATGAAATCTCGGTCGACCAACAGCATATCGACCAAACAATCGACTAAATAAGGTCAACCCTAATATACACACACACACACACACACACACTCTGAATCATTCGGCAGTGGGAAACCAGGGCCTGCCCTTTAATTCCGCCGGGAGAAATGGATTACAAACAGAATAGTGTTTGTCTGTGGGTCTGATCAGTTGTTGTTGGCTGGCCTCCTTCAGCCAGCCCGCCCAGCATCGCAGACTTGTTCCTCCTGACTGAGTTCTATAGCCTAACAAATGAGATGCAGAGGAAATGCTGCCTTTCACAGTAGAGGGTCCAGTTAAAGGAGAGACTAGCTGATTTAAAATGTCATTTCTGTGGACACTCACTCTCTCCATTGGTGAGATAATGAAAAAAGGTTCATTGTGATGATGACGTAAATGTGTTCGTTAGGATTGTGGTTAAACTCTGAGACTAGAGGCTTGTTTATAGGATGGGCTGGACAGTGTGGAGCAAGTCATCAACAGATTGATTCCAATAGGCTGAACGCAGTGATTCTGTAGTTAGAGATATTATTCATGTGTTCATTGGTGGGGTAACAGACATGTCATGTCTTTAATGCCATGCTATGATTTATCTGATGTTCTCTCTGCAGTGCAGTTGTTCCACACTTCTCACCATCTAATCGTGACTGTTTTATTCTGTAGATCTCCAGCCATGTAAAGGCCATTGACTCCATCTACCAGGGTACTGACTTCCTGGGCATCCGCAACATCAGCTTCATGGTCAAAAGGATCAGGGTGAGTTTGTGTTCAGGGTTGGGGGGGTGGTGTGGTGAGCCCCACCATTTGCCTCACTTATCAGTATTCCGCCATACTCCAAGACCTAATAAATCCTTAAAATCCTCAGGTGAACACCAGCTGCCATTTAAAGTAGGGAGCTCAGAATTCAAAATTCAAAACAACTCTCACAAAAGGTTTCTCTGGGGCCAAGGAGCTGGCAACTTAAGTAGAATCATTTCTCTCTGTCTGAAGCCTTTTCCCGCTCTCTCTTCAAACACACATTAGAATAGTTACCTTTAGCAATGATTATAGTGATGTAGACACAGTGACTTTTATGTGTGAAGTCTCTTCTCCAATACCCCAGGAACCTGTTACTGTAGGCCCTCCCAACAAAGCTTCCGTCTGTTCCCCTATCGCGCGCGCGCGCGTGTGTGTGTGTGTGTGTGTGTCAGGGTTTCTGTTAGCCGGTAATAGCCTGCTTTTTTTTTTTTTAAGCCGATAAATAAAATTGCCGCCGGTCAATTGTCTGGGAGAAGAATAAGAAAATCCCATTGCGAAATAATGCTCTTTAGCCTATTCATTGATATTAATACCAGTCGGCCTATAGGTTCATTTAGTGGAATTAAATTGGCACTTGTGTACAGTATATTAGTTTTGTAAGGCTATCTTATTTATCAAACGCCTACAGCATACAGATACAGAGCCTTTGAGTGAAAAATCTGTCTGCTGCTACAGCATCTCAAACAGCAAAAGCATAGGCAACGGAAGACACGCTTCATCAGCGCATCACACACCACTTTGCAATTAGCTGGAGGTAGTATGCATTTTGAAAATATATTCTTGTTTGAAACCTGAACGTTTTCCTACATATTATGAGGCATGTCTTACCTTGCTTCAAAGTAACCTAGCCAAAATCAGATCATATCCGTGGACGCAATTATTTTATGTAAACTTTCATTGTCCAGTAGCCCAAGGCACCATCCTAGTCAACCAATGCGTTGCATATTACATCTCCCCTCTTTCTAAATTTCTAACGGATATTTTCATCTCTGTCACATGAAACCGGTGAGCTTTTTCCTGCTAATTGCGTAATGGATGGAACATTCACGCATAGCCTACTGCCATGTGCTCATTGCTGCGTTTATAATGTAAAGAAATAAGTGTCAACATTTTAAGCTAAACGTTCTGATCTGTTGCATCAGACTCATTGCTTTTTTATTTTTATTATTCTCTGTCCCAGAGTCTGTTTGGAATAGGCTATTTCTTTCTCGACAAGCTGACCAATAGAATAGGTAACCTTTTCTACTATAGGGGAATAGTAGATTGACAAAGGCTAGTGATTCTGCTGTTCGTTACTGGTCTTGTTGGCTGAGTAACAGGACATGTTATTCTGACATCAAAGTGTGCCTCAGAGTTCGGTAAGAAGGAACGTACATTGTTGCATTCTTGACTTGCATGTTCTGTTAATATGAATTACCATAATCTAAATGTAACTTATGTCATTCTCAGCACTGTGGGTGGACGCCCTTATCAGGTTACGCACCCAATGTTTACGGGTCCGGTAATTTCCTCAAATGTCCGGTAAATTAAAGTGCTGCCGGTTAAACGTCCGGTGCCAGATTTTCCAAATGGAAACCCTGGTGGGGGTGGGTGGGTGTGATTACCTACTCATGACCTATTCAATAAACCATTCCTTTTGATCTCTTCAGATAAACACGACCAGTGATGAGCGGGACACCACCAATCCATTCCGCTTTGCTAACATCGGGGTGGAGAAGTTCCTGGAGCTCAACTCAGAACAGAACCATGATGACTATTGCCTGGCCTACGTCTTCAGCGACAGGGACTTTGACGACGGGGTGCTGGGCCTGGCCTGGGTCGGAGCTCCTGCAGGTACACACACACCAATTGAACTTGTGTACTGCACTCATTTGCATAATGGCTCTCAGGCTAGGAATTCAGTGGAGAATTAAAAAAGAAAACTGAGAATAGTGGACATTTATGCCTACTTAAAGAGTAGGAAGGTATGGCATCCAAGAAGTCACCCAAGTGTCCAGTGGTCTGTGAGAGACTCCCTGTCTCCAGTATCTCTAATAGGATCGCTCCATTGTAAAGAGGACAGGAAGCAAAAGCTGTGCTGCAGGTTCCCTGCTCTGCCCTCTGAGTCCTGCACACTATCAGAACACTCAATGATCCTCAGTCCATTAACCCCCCCACTCGTTCCACCAGCATGTCTGTAATTTAATGTTCAAGGCCAAGGAGGACTGGATTTGCTAAGGGATCGTCTCCACGCTGTTTCCACTTGAAATGCATTTTTGTGTTCCGCTTTCTCCCTCTCTGGGTGTTTGTCAAAACTGCAGAGCTCTCCAAACAAGGTTCACTCAAGGACAAAGGAGCTACATTCAGAGTCCTTCTCCTGAAGGAAGTTCTTAGACGTTTGTAGAATGTGAAACAGTCCATGGAGATGATCACACACCCCTTTCTATAGCCTGCAGCTGGGTCTCCCTCTGGTCTCCACCAACCCCATAGTGGTGACAGGCAGTCAGTAGTGTTGACTGTGAGAAGGGAGAAATCAATGAGACGGCCACAGCACACAGACAGAAATGGCCGTGTCACACACACACACACACACACACACACACACACAAGTAGGCTAAACACCTCTGAATGAATGATTCACACTAGAATAATATGAAGTTGTTGAGTGTGACTGGAGCGGTATGCTGTCCAGTGACAGGGGTGGCCCAGAGCCCTCCAGTGACAGGGGTGGCCCAGAGCCCTCCAGTGCTGGCTGACGAGTCATAATCAGATAGAACAGGAGTCCATACAGATGCAGGCTGTGCCTGGTTCAGGATATCCTCACGGTAATAATCAAGACGTAGAGAGAGTGGATAGTACTGTAGTTGAACCCCACGTTCATATGTTACTGCTATAAGTGTCTTTCAATGAGCAGCAGCCCCAGAGGTCAGAGTTCAGGCTTTGTTTTCCTTCATGAGGTTTAAATGAAAAGTCGGTGTCAGTTGGCCCAGGTATCATCAACATATCTTGATTAACTTCTGACTCACAGAACCCAAGATGAAAAACAACAACAAACACTAGGAATCAATACGGGCAAATAAGCAATGTTCTAAGCAGGCTGAATCGATCTGGGTCTGTAGAGCTGTAGAGGGAGGCTGTGGGCTAGTAGAGAAGAGATCTGCCTTGAACGCTCCAGTGGAGTGGACTGACAACAGACGGCTACTAGAGACACCAGTCAGGCCTGGGTAATGGTTTTCTTAATGGATTTGATCCATTACCACACTCATAAGTGACTTAAATGGAGGCATTCCTCCTACACTTACCACACACCACTTTCCACACACACACCACTTACCACACTACACACACACACAAATATGTGCCTATACTGTAAAGTGCCTAGGTTTCATGTTTCTATGTGTCTAAAAGCTGTTGTAGTCAAAGGTGTGGCCTCCTTATGACTAAGCACACAGGCTATTCTCAGATAAAGATGTCGCCACTGCCTGGCGTTCCAGCAGAGCCCCAGTCCTCCTAGCCTGTCTGGTTAGACAATAGAATTCCTCCATGGTCCACAGTTGTAGGAGAGAATGGACCTCCCCCCCCCCCCCCCCCCCCCCCCGATCTCAGAGGCAGTGTTGAGTGTGTAGTGCAGGGGGAGCCTAGAGGCAGACCGGCAATGTGCCAGCTGAATCTGATAGTACTGTAGGGTGGGACAGAGAATCTGTTCTGACTCAGCTCTGTCTACCACTGCTTACTCCCACTATCTGAGCTGACTTTAAACACTCCCTTTGAACACAATATGAAACTGGGGCCCTGTTCAACCCAAACCAGGTTTCCCTAATTGATTGATAAAAATCTAAGTGTGTGAGTATGCTCTTCCCTATGCTCCACATTTGCACTATACAGCTAACTGGCCATGTCTGTCAATGTGTGTGTTCCAGACAGTGTGTTTCTCTCTTTGAAAATGGGTAAGTGAGCGAGTTTAAATTAGCATTCTCAGCGACTGTGGAGCAGCGCCCTTCAGCTCTCCTGCTGTGCCCGAGCTGCCACTCTCCCCCTGCGGGCATATTCAGCACCACCTGGCTGCTCTGCCTCCTCTCATCTTCCTGCTGCTGTCTGTGTCTCTGTGTCTCACCTACAAGAGTAACCACTGGGCCCAAAATACATACCCTCTGCTCCCCTACAGTACCAAAGACTTCTGCTTATTCACTCCAGGCAGAGTATCAGGTTTAATTTACTCCAATAAGAGTGTCACTTCATTTCACTGTCACTTGTGTCAGAGTTGGAAACAGTACATCCTCAATGCCATGGAAATCCTGCTATAGTCCTGTTAGTTTGTTGGGTGGGATACAGTGTTAAAGAGAATCCTCCTCCATGGTGTGTACTGTATGTAATCTTGATGAGTGGTTTTACTGTGTTCTTAGGGAGCTCCGGAGGTATCTGTGAGAAGAGTAAGTTGTACTCTGATGGGAAGAAGAAGTCTCTGAACACCGGCATCATCACGGTGCAGAACTACGCCTCCCACGTCCCCCCCAAAGTCTCCCACATCACCTTCGCACACGAGGTTGGACACAACTTTGGCTCTCCGGTGAGTATTCTGTCCTGGGCCTTGTCTGGTTGTAGTCTGGTCTTTTATCGCAGTGCACAGCTCTAACCAGATCATACTGCACATGCTAATCAGTTGTATATACTTGAATACCACTTTGTTGAGATACTCACCATAGGATCTCTCTTGGTTTAAAGTCTCAGTACTGGAGGAGTCTATGTTAATGCCCTCCTGAGGGAGGAGAGGGATGCTCATTGGCTCCCTATGAACCTCTTCCCTATGGTTTGACAGCATGACTCTGGGACAGAGTGCACCCCAGGAGAGTCCAAGGCCCAGGAGAAGAAGGAGCAGGGGAACTACATCATGTACGCCCGGGCCACGTCAGGGGACAAGCTCAACAACAACAAGTTCTCCATCTGCAGTGTGAGGAACATCAGCCAGGTCCTGGAGAAGAAGAGGGGCAACTGCTTTGTGGGTAAGTGCCGTCTTTCTGAGGTTGTGTGTGTGTGTGTGTGTGTGTGTGTCCACACATGCACTTGCGGGCATCCATCTTTGCATGTGCATAGGAACTGTGGATGTGCTTGTCATTGGAATGGACATCCAAGGTTATGTGTCCTCTACTGCATCTCATCAGTCCTTCCTGTGTGTGTTTGCGCAGAGTCTGGCCAGCCCATCTGTGGTAACGGTCTGGTGGAGGCAGGGGAGCAGTGTGACTGTGGTTACAGTGACCAGTGTAAAGACGAGTGCTGCTACAACGCCAACGAGGCCGACGGCAACAAGTGCAAACTCAAGCCCGGCAAAATCTGCAGGTAAGTGGCCAATAATGTACGACAAAATGTTGTTGATTTTATGGTTAGTACTGTTAGAGTATTTATTTAATATAGTATTCAACTTGTTTCTGACTTAGTAAAAAGGAAGTTGAAGCTGACTTGGTGTGTGATCTGTGTTGTTAGTCCCAGCCAGGGTCCGTGCTGTACACCTACATGCAACTTCAAGGGCTCCAATGATAAGTGTAGGGAGGAGTCAGAGTGTGCTGAACAGGGCATGTGTAACGGAGGCACTGTCCAGTGCCCCACCTCTGAACCCAAAGCCAACTTCACCGCCTGCCATGGAGAGACACAAGTCTGCCTCAACGGGGTATGGTCTAGCTCTCTGACCAAACGTGTGTTGAAGTGCTTTAAATCATGACAATGGAGCATAACTGACACTCACCCTGTTTTGCCCTTTCCCTCTCCACGTCTCTGTCGACCAGGGCTGCTCTGGCTCCATCTGTGAGAAGTATGGTCTGGAGGTGTGTACCTGCGCCAGTATTGAGGGAACAGACGAGACTGAGCTGTGCCACGTCTGCTGTCAGGAGAGAAGTAAGTGTCTGTTATTTACTTGTTACCACTATCATCGGCCCATTATTGGCCATCCGTCCCAATATGACATGTATCTTAAACCACCAAGACCCTGCAAAGACTGGGACTGTCCTGTTAGCAGTGACCTCACAGTGGCGTTCCCCCTCTCCTCCCCCACCCTGCAGTGAAACCCGACACCTGCAGCAGCACGGGCTCTGAGAAGTGGGCCCGCTTCTTCAGCAAGAAGATCACCACGCTGCAGCCAGGCTCCCCCTGCAACGACTTCAAGGGTTACTGCGACGTGTTCATGAGGTGCCGGCTGGTGGACGCAGACGGCCCCCTGGCCAGGCTAAAGAAAGCCATCTTCAACGCAGAGCTCTACGAGAACATCGCGGAGTGGATAGTGGTTAGTGTCTCAGGCCCAGCCAATGTCCTAGTTGTACTGTAGTTACCTGTGTTGTTCAGAACATTAGTTCACCCTACTGCTGAAACTGTCACTCCCGTTGGCATGAAAACTATTTCAGGAGCTAAATACACCTCTTTATGAAATGTTCTTACCGGCTTCAATATGAAAGTTATGTCCGACACTGAAAAAATATGACTTGGCATAATCTGTGTTCCAGGCTCACTGGTGGGCAGTGTTGCTGATGGGCATTGCTCTCATCATGCTGATGGCTGGTTTCATCAAGATTTGCAGTGTCCACACACCCAGCAGCAACCCCAAACTGCCCCCACCCAAGCCACTGCCAGGTACGTTACGCCTCAACACTGGGGGGGGAAACATATCTCCCCAGCTAGACTGACAAAATAATGATAGTGTATGGAAGAAGTGTAACTGTGGTTCATTTTATGAAAGCAGGTATGTGTGTGAGTGTTATGGTGTTGAGAGCAGTGTGTTTGTGTCTCCCATACAGGCACGTTGAAGAGGAGAAGACAGCAGCAATCGAATGGCCAGCAGCCCCAGCAGCAGCGTAACCAGCGCCAGCCCAGAGAGAACTATCAGTTGGGTCAGATGAGACGCTGAGACACTGGGCCCCTCTTTGCCTTGGTTCTTCCTAGTGCCTACAGTGGGAACACTTCACTCCAAAGAGTTACCTGTACCATTCATTGCAACCACCCATCTGCAAAGCTAAAACTGTCAACAGAACTGATTTCAATAGACAAAACGTACAGTTCTAATGGACTATAGCAACACCACGGCTCTGGGAGCCAGCCGAGCTGTCCTTCACACAGCTGTAAGCAGAAAATATTATAGGAAAGCTCTTGGCAATGACGGGAAGAGAAAATGACTGATTTATTTTTTCTTTTCTTTACTGGAGTGCAGGGGAGAGCAGCAGCATTGTGGTAATGCAGCCTCTCCTCCTTTTTAGCTTCTTTCTTTCATCTGTTTTTCCTTTCTGAGGTGCTGCCCTCCTGAGCAGGAAAACAGGACTGCAGGTCACATGGGTTTTTGCTGCTATGCAAAGCCAGGATGTGAGACATTGTCGCAGAAGAGACTAATTTGCCAATGTAATTATTATTTTTAAAATCAAAACATGATAAGAAAAAATGCACAGGCTTTTATTTCCAAAGCATACATGTTCTTTCTGCGTGCAATTGTACAGATATTGAGATTATACATTTTTTTTTCTTTGTATCATATGAAATCGATTGTTTTCCTGCTGTCTGATAAAGATTATTTACTGTTTTAATTCACTCTCTCAGGATTAATAAAACAAAAAACAGCCCTGTCTGTCACGTTTAGAAGCTCATGTGGGGTGGATCAGAACAGACCTCTGTTATCAGAACATGGAGGGAATGTAAACCTAAAGCTGAATAAGATTAAAGCAGTCCTCTGTCAGAGGACTGGAGGGTATAGAGAGGCGACAGAGTTGTAGAGACTGTTGTGATATCATGGGATATCATTGGGCTGGTGGAAGGTGTCATATTCAGACAGGTTTGCTTTTACATGTTTTACTTCATTATGACATATTGTTCTCTTCAGCTATTTTTTTCTGACTCAATGCATTGATGTGAATCACTGAACCGCTAAATGCAGCAGATGTACTTGTCTATTGATCATTCCATGTGAGATTTTTTATTTGGATCTCTTTTAGTCTTCCAAGAGTCCTTAAACATTAAAATACAATTTATAATACGAGAGATGGGTAGGATGGAGGAAGAAAGGAGAGAATCTTCAATGCTTTAGCATACAAGGCTGTCCGAGGGCTGGCTGGTGCTACACCTCATGACTATGCCACTGAACATGGTCACATCGTATCCTTCAAGTCACAGGGCCTTGGCCAGAGCCTGCGAACACAGGCCAGGGTCCATAGGGGGCAATATTACAGAGGGCATCACAGACAGTCACTGTACTGGTCTGGACATGCTCTCACCTAGCTCGGCTGCCCTCACCAATGTTGTTACCTTAATAAAACGCACAGTCTTTAAGAGCTGACCTGGGAACAACTGAATGCCCTGTTACATACCAGTTTGAAGGCTGCTTGAGGAATCTTTTACACTTATGGCATGCATTAGGAATGTGATGAATGGTTTGCCAGATGAAGATCCTGGATGGCTTTAATGTGATTTTTTTTTTTATATATATTTTTTTTTTTGTCTCTTATTTTAGCAGTTCAGATATTTGTATATGGGGGAATTGTATCGATAAAGTCCTACAATGTCTTAATGTCTGAGTGTCCAGCTATGCCAAGCTGTTACATATGAACTGAGATTGATAAGGCTACCAATTACCTGTAACTGTTCTCCCTTTGGCTATAATTTCCATGTCGTGGCTCTCCTATGATGCATATCTGTGTTGCATGTCCTGTCTCTCTCCCTAACCCCACATCTCTATTGGAAGTACGTAGCTCTGCTCTGGGGATGATCTCCACCAAAATGAACCTATATGTCATAGTCTGTGGTTTGTGTAAAGACATCATAAACAATGTGTCTAAATGGAGTTGAGTCTGATTCTCCTGAGCCCATTGCAACTCCACAGTCTGTCTGGAGGTCAGTGGGGTTTGTAATGTATTGCCGACTCAGAGCCACAGAGACCAGGACAATCCCAGAAGGCAGGATATCCAAAGAGACTCTATTTATCAGCTTGGAGTGCTGAAGTCTCAGGAGGCTTGAGGAAACAGATTGCAAAAGTGACACTGCTTGACTTCGGGTGTCTTTTAGAAGGTCAACTTGACTGACTAGGGAGAGGAGAGGACGTGGGATAAATGTACCGTCCTGTATTTGTGTGGCAGGTGTTAAGTCTTTCAAAGCCTGTTACCAAGGTCTCTCAAATAAGTTTCTCAGAATGAACATAGACTAGTACTCAAGGTCAGGAGGTAACCCTAAGTCCTTTTTTACTTTTGATGACTTTGTTTATCCCATTTAAATGATATGTGGCTATCTTGATATTTTATGACTGATTCTGGCCCATTATGCCTTATCAGGTAGGTAGACCCGAAGAAGAGTGTCCTGGAGCTTAATTAACGACAAGCAGGCCTCTTCACATATTAATGCCTTTACTGTTTCCTCCCAAAACTGGTCATTATCGAATGAGGAAAAATGGCTCTTATCTATGTAGCCACATACAATGTCTACAAGAGAGCCTCTGAAATGGAAACAAAACTGATCCTCCCTTGATTCTAACATGTTTCTGTTTGGTGCTGGTGGGTATGGGTTTGTGCTGGATAGTAAAATATTGTTTCTCATTACCTTTTGGCATTTAGTAAGGCTCATCGGAGGGTTGTCGTCTTAAATCATTCGTCTCATTGTCTTTTTATTCCTGCGGGAAGGTAATAGGTGGGTGTATAGGGGGCGGTGCCTGGGATTTACATTTCTGTCTTTAATTTGTCTTGCTAAAAGTATTTTGAGAAAAGCGGGCTCTGAAATGTAAGTGATGTAAACCGAGAGAATCCAGAATGGAAAAGTCTAGTACTACTGTCTGATTTTAATGTCTGCTGTGTTTTATACAGTATCTTCAATATTCTTTACGATTTACTTTTCTTTTCTTGGCTCTGTTTCCTGTTCTGCTCACTTTGAAAAAATTGACTAAAATTGCTAAAAGTACTGTGCAAATATGTTTATTATTTTTTTGAACTACTTGAAATGCTTTAATAAAAATAGACTTGATCAACAAAATGTTGTTCTGAGAATGGAAATGAATGACTGAGAAATCATTCCATGGTTGGTTTGTTCTTTATCACTTTCAGTGGATGAGCAAACCAGAAGGTCCACTTCAAGATATCACACAGCTTGACTGGGCCAAGGAAATCAAGCTCATAAACTCAGAGAATAAAAAGAAAAGTTTTACATCTCCCTCAATCTGAGGGTGGTTTTAACCTCCCAGACTTGGAATTGCATCAACTCCCCACCCAAGGCTTTTACTTGAGACATAGTTAAATGCACTAAAAAGGAACAATGGGTAATTATTGAAGATGTGCATGCTCACCCGCAGAATGTTTTCACATGTCTATTTTTCAAAGGGTAAAGCTAAGAACATTAACAGCTTCATAGTTAAGAACACTAGAACAATATGGAAGAAACTGAAACGGATTCTACAAGAACCAATATCACTAGCAAAAAAATACATCTTATTGAACAATCCTTGAATAGCTTTTCAGAATGCACTGATAACATGGAAAACTAAAAGTTATAGAAACAGTAAATTATTTGGTAATAGGACATACATGTTCTTCCATGACACAATTAAAAAGCAATTTTGCACTGACCAATGTAGAAAAAATAAAATGCATGCAATTTCTAAACTAATGTATTATACAAGACACAAAATTCACTAATTATACAGCAGAAGGAGAGTCATGTCTTAAGTGTAAAACTAACAATGGCTCAATAATCCATACCTTTTGGGAATGCAATACAATCCAGAAGTAATGGGTGGAGTTAGAAAGTTGGCTGTCAGAAGTATTAAGGTATATGATCCGTTTGATCATATTTCAAGACCTGTCATATGAGGGTGCAGTGAGATACCCAATGGGTTGGACGATAGTCTTCTCGTTAATTATCTTGAAATAAACCAATCCTCTATTAAGACAATAGAAAAAGCATATGGTTCATTATCTAAATATTGAAAGAGCTGGTCGGGATGGGCAGGTGTGATGTCAGTGATGTTCATGTGCGTCTAAATGTCTTTCGTATGTTAATGTTTTGTATTGTAAAGAAAATAAAGGTAATCAAGCTAATTTCCTTACATTGGCAGTGGTTTCTGTGGATGATTTAGTCTCTCTAGTTTGGATTGTTTGAAGTGATGGGGACATTTCTCAGCAGCATCCAATAGAGGAGATACTATTATATTATCTCCCAATGTTTTTTCCTTACAGCTAATGACACATTTCTCATTATGTTGGAACACTATTTTCTATATCACACAGCCCCAAGGTAGCCACGGCTCTAGTAAAATTGTAGACCCGTCTACCTTACCTTTGTACTTCCTCAGCACTGAGAGCAGAGGTAATTGCCTGCAGCCTCCCTGACACTGCTCTCTGCATTCCAATCTTCACAATAACTTCTCACCATTTCTGCCACACCAGTTATGCGCTGAAACTCCCAATTCTTTGCCCCATGTTTATTTTGCCCAGCAGGCACTTGAACATGTTCAATAGGGCAGCTCCTCTTTCATTAAATTGATTCCATTAATTAATTTATTTGATTTATCATGTCTCCTCTTACACTGAAAAGTTTGCAAATATATAGCTTTAGTGAGATGAAACATGTATCCTATCCCATGGGACTGTAGCAGAATTGGTTGTCATAATCAAGTACCCAGGAACTGGGTCAAGTATTTGTATAAGCAGTTTGGATTGATAATAAAGTATTATAATAGCTGTAAAATAAGTAAGTAGCTGTAATCAGGGTATCAGTATACAAGGCTGTGAGGGCTATGTGAAGTATAACCATGGTCCCTGTCTAATCAGTCTTGTTCTGCAGATTGGTCTTATGCCTGAACACTGCAGCCCATAAGGGGGCAGGCTGTTTTGATTGGGGCCTGCTGCAGATGCACAGTCGATTCATAGCACCTAGCTATCTCTGGGCCAAAGCTCTCTGGGAAAACCAGGGGGCCAGTTTGTCCAGGATAGGATTTAATTTCCCTCAGACACAACTGGGACAGGGGGAGCAATCCTGCTGTGTGCTGGGCCATCTGATCCAGTCTGGTGTCAGACAAATAGCAGGGGTCTCATTAAAGAGGGAGAGGGAGGCCTGTGAATGAATCCTGGGGACAGAGAATGATGCTCAAACACTGTCGGCTCGGCTGTAGTCTTAGCACCCAGTCTGCTTACCAAGGCTATGGCTGTTGTGTGGAGCTCGGTGTGTGAAAATACTGTGTGGCCAACAAATTCTTGGGATGCTGCAAATTATTCATTTATCTCTGATGCAGTGTGCCCATCAATTCCCATGCCTATTGGGAGTCAGTAAGAATTGAGATGGAAAAGGCTCCAGTTTGCTCTTAGGCATAACAGGACAAATGAAAAGTGGCCGCTGTGCAGAATATTTTTCTAACAGGCATTAGGTATAGGTATAGTTGGTGATAAAAAATAAAATGTATGAATATGACTTTGTGTACACAGGTTGTGAATCCTAATTTGTACAAAATGTTATATTTATAATTACTGATTTGCAACCGTTTGACAATATCTGTATAACATTTGAATCTTAGTAAAAATTAATGATTGTCAAGATTTTTTTTATACATATTTTTATATATATTAGGTTGGAAAACATACTGTAGTTGGAGAAAATTGAAATATTACAAACCAGTGTTTTATTTATTTAGTTGGGGTCTCAGCTTACTATTGAGAGTAAGAATAGTAGAATACAAGAGTTGATTGTGCATCAGCAGTTTTTATCTTGTTATGTCAGTCACTGGATTGACTGACAATTACCCATGTCAATTCTTAGATTAGTAGTTAGTCTAGCCAGCTATCTAAACTTGTAGTAATCGAATACCGACTGGGCATTCAGGGGACCCTCCAGGGGACCCCCATTGATTTTGTTCGTCATTCTCACTCAGATATCATATTAACATGGCATAAGTCATGGCAAAATGTGTAGAATTGTAGGAAATTATCTTTAAAATGGCAAAAATGTATCTTCACCCTATAGCAAAATGGGTATCATTGCATGAAATTAGCTGTGAAACTGCTATAAATGTCTAGAATTGCGTTACATTTGTTATAAAAGGGCAACATTTTCTTTCTGCCCCATGGCAAAATGTGTAGGCAATGAACTTTAAAACATAACATTTCCTTTCAGCTGCCAGGGGGAGGGGGAAGGGTGCGGAGGCGCTAGAATGTATTGCGGTGAGGTGGGGAGACCCCAACCAAATCTAGTTTAGAGCCCCTAAAAAGCTAGAGTTGCCCCTGCTGACTGAAGTATCCGAATCAAGACAAATGCGTTTTTCTTCTGCGCTGTTTTTGAGCCTTTTCTTCCCAGCGCAGGAGGATAGATATGGTGGCTCTACTAGGAAGCAACGGGCTTGTGGCGCAATGGATAACGCGTCTGACTACGGATCAGAAGATTCTAGGTTCGACTCCTGGCAAGCTCGTGCATTTTTTCTATGTCTGAATGAGATTTGGAAATTAGTGATATCTTGTGAATTTGTGCTGAGTGTCTTTGTCTACGTGCCCCATTAATTTATACCTCATAAAACTCAGCAAAAAAAGAACGTCCCTTTTTCAGGACCCTGTCTTTCAAAGATAATTCGTAAAAATCTAAATAACTTCACAGATCTTCATTGTAAAGGGTTTAAACACTGTTTCCCATGCGTGTTCAATGAACCATAAACAATTAATGAACATGCACTTGTGGAACTTCATTAAGACACTAACAGCTTACAGATGGTAGGCAATTAAGAAGTTATGAAAACTTAGGACACTAAAGAGGCCGTTCTACTGACTCTGAAAAACACCAAAAGAAAGATGCCCAGGGTCCCTGCTCATCTGCGTGAACGTGCCTTAGGCATGCTGCAAGGAGGCATGAGGACTGCAGATGTGGCCAGGGCAATAAATTGCAATGTCCGTACTGTGAGACGCCTAAGACAGCGCTAAAGGGAGTCAGGACAGACAGCTGATCGTCCTCACAGTGGCAGACCATGTGTAACAACACCTGCACAGGATCGGTACATCCAAACATCACACCTGCGGGACAGGTACAGGATGGCAACAACAACTGCCCAAGTTACACCAGGAACGCACAATCCCTCCATCAGTGCTCAGTCTGTCCGCAATAGGCTGAGAGAGGCTGGACTGAGGGCTTGTAGGCCTGTTGTAAGGCAGGTCCTCACCAGACATCACCAGCAACAACGTTGCCTATGGGCACAAACCCACCATTGCTGGACCAGACAGGACTGTCAAAAAGTGTTCTTCACTGACGAGTCGGGGTTTTGTCTCACCAGGGGTGATGGTCGGATTCGCGTTTATTGTCAAAGGAATGAGCGTTACACCGAGGCCTGTACTCTGGAGCGGGATCGATTTGGAGGTGGAGGGTCCGTCATGGTCTGGGGCGGTGTGTCACAGCATCATCGGACTGAGCTTGTTGTCATTGCAGGCAATCTCAACGCTGTGCATTACAGGGAAGACATCCTCTTCCCTCATGTGGTACCCTTCCTGCAGGCTCATCCTGACATGACCCTCCAGCATGACAATGCCACCAGCCATACTGCTCGTTCTGTGCATGATTTCCTGCAAGACAGGAATGTCAGTGTTCTGCCATGGCCAGCGAAAAGCCCTGATGTCAATCCCATTGAGCACGTCTGGGACCTGTTGGATCGGAGGGTGAGGGCTAGGGCAATTCCCCCCAGAAATGTCTGGGAACTTGCAGGTGCCTTGGTGGAAGAGTGGGGTAACATCTCACAGCAAGAACTGGCAAATCTGGTGCAGTCCATGAGGAGGAGATGCACTGCAGTACTTAATGCAGCTGGTGGGCGCAGGAGATACTGACTGTTACTTTTGATTTTGACCCCCCCTTTGTTCAGGGACACATTATTCCATTTCTATTAGTCACATGTCTGTGGAACTTTTTCAGTTTATGTCTCAGTTATTGAGTCTTGGTATGTTCATACAAAAATCGATAAATGTTAAGTTTGCTGAAAAATACACAGTTGACAGTGAGAAGATGTTTCTTTTTCGGTGAGTTTTTATACACAAGTAACGGTGAAGCTGAATCAATGAGCGGATTCGATTATGCTGAGCCGCGAGGTTACCGTTCTATGACACGTGACATTAAGGGAAAAAGTGGTGAGGGAGGAGGGCCCTCACCGCTTGATCATGTTGTCAACAAGGCAGCATAGTGCGTCTTCCAGAAACATTCAACATAACTTTTCCATAAAATATATGTTCGGATTTTCTTAGTTTTCATTGGGAAGGCCGATAAAGCGTTTTCATGAAATAAAACAATCACTTTTGCAGGTGAAAACACTGAATCCTACTCATTACTCGACATACACCTTTGTTTTGAGCCGACTTCGCCGTGGGCTTTGAACGGGGCTCACGCCGGGAAGCAGTTCGATTACAAATTTCACCCGGTGCAAAACACCCCTAACCGGGCGCCTGGCCCAGATTTTTCGAATCCCCTCAATGTCCGCAAATTCGATGCGCCTAATAACCATAATAACCAATCATATTGCCGTCCGCACCAAGTATCCAGAATTGAGCAATTAGAGCAGAGTTCTGGAATTTTTATTATTGGGCTTGTGGCGCAATGGATAACGCGTCTGACTACGGATCAGAAGATTCTAGGTTCGACTCCTGGCAAGCTCGAACGTTTTGAGTGAGATTTGAAAATCAGCGACACTTTGTCAACGTGTGCTATATGTAACATCAACAGTTCGGGATTAGGCGGAATCAATGTCCAAAACTGTAATATGCTTTTAAAAAACCATCAGGACAAAGTGAGAAGAAAAGTATATCCACTATATGCATCTTTCATAATTCAGACACTAGAGGGCGTCAATTGCCTTTGAAATAGTACTTTTTGGAAGTACTGTACTGTCGGCCTCAAACAGACACAAATGCTTGTACTGTGTGGTTCAGTATACTGCTGATATTGATCAACTCATAGTATACATGATTATTATGGTATTTTGTATATTGTGCTTGTTAGAAATATTTATATTTATAGCACAGCATCTGAGGGGTGGAATGGATACTGCACATGCAGTGGTGCCTATACAGCCTTAACCTTTAAGATTTATAATGTGCTCTTTCTTGCATGTGTGAATTTACAATGTAACATGACATGGAAATCCTCTCTCATGTAGCATACTGTGTATTTTCCAGAACGGGGGCATTATGACAAGACTCTAGTACGCCCCACAAGCCTGTCTCTGCCTGTGTATACCCATTAGGATTAAGTGCCTTTCACTAACTATCTATTTCATTCTTTATTTATCTTTTATCTTGTTATATAACGAGGGCTGCCATCAGCATGCCTTATCACAATTAGTGTTAGATAACCTTGCCATCCAGAGAAAGTTGAGCCCCTCTGGTAGTTCATAGCTGGGTGACTAACAAGCGTGTGTCCACTCCCTTCTCACCTAACCACACCCACACCCATTCCTCAACGACCTTTATTGATCTTTATTAATGCAATTCAATCTCACACCCTCATTGCCCCCCAGAGGGATGGATACCCACCTATTTTGTGTCTCGCCTGCTTTGACACGGATTTTGCCCACGGTGAGCTTGGGCCTCATTCCCCCACTACCCCAGGGGTTAAAGGTCTGCATCTTGCTTCACATATTGTTCACAACACTCCCCTCCCAGCGGAACATCAGCATCATCAGGTCCCCAATGTCTGAGTCCAGGGTGATCAGAAAGGTGTATGTCTTATTGCCTGAGATCTCCTCGATGCTGAGAGGAAGAGTGAGAGGTTAGAGAGAAGTACATTCACCTTGATGCACTTCCTCAGGTTTTTCCCAGGTTTCTTTCACACATGGGCTGCAAGTAATGAACCTGAAAAGCAGAAGAAGGGTTTGACTATTACATTGTTATTTATTAGCTGAAACTGCTGTGCATGTGAAATAACCATAGTCTTGGGCAGCCTCTTTTATAAGGACATTCAGGGGTGGGGGTGAGGAAATACAGTATTTTCATCCCCCTCCAGAAGTGTAGCGGCTCTGACAGTAGGGAGGAACAAGAATGTGACTCTCTACTCTTAGTGTAGATGCACGTAAATCATTCATAAGGCGATGTACAGCAGAATGGGATCAAAACGTACAGTGGCTTGGCAGGGAGAGTGTTCCTTTGTGATGCACACACACATCAATTATTGATATCTCCCTCTCCATTTATAGTCCTATTTCATTCAGAGGTATGAGCTGTTTCCATGTACTTCCATTACTGCTACCCTATTACTGCTATTACTGCTACTGCTATTACTGCTACCCATGGGGAAGCTCTACGTTGTACAGGGGCAGACAGAGCTGACTGGATCCAGTCTCTAGTGAAAGTCTACAGACCCCTTTCACAGTCTTCACATTTAACTGACTTTAAATTCAATCTAAAAAGGGATTAGATCAGATAGAGCTACACAATCTAATTCTAGAAAATCTTCTAAATTAGTAAAACAAAATGAAGATGTATCGATTGTCTTCACACCCCAGAGTTATTACTTGGTTGAAGCACCTTTGACAGCAGCTACAGCTGTGAATCATTTTTAATAAGATTCTACCAACCTTGCACAGCTCCTATGGCATCATATAGTTATTTTGTCAAAAATGCTCAAGCTCAATAAATTAGGATGGGAATCATTGATGGGCAGAAATATTCAAACATTTTCTCTGATTTTCAAGCAGATTTAAGTCAGGGCTGAGACTGGACCATTCAGGAACACTCAATATATATTTGGCAGCATCATGTTATGGGTATGTTTGTCACCTGCAGGGACTGGGGAGTTTGTCAGGATCAAAAGACATATGAAAGCAGCAAAGCCCAGATAAAAAGTTAGCGGAAACCCTGCGTCAGTTTGCTGAATATATAACACACAAATGTTAATGCCAAAGACACACCAGAATGGCTTTTCCATAGGTGTTGAGCGTCCCTTGTCCAGTCTACGTTCTAACTTAAATTTGCTTAAAAATCAGAGACAAAGTTTAAATATTACTGTCCAACAATGATTCCCAACCAAATTTACTGAGTTTGAGCAATTTTGTCAAAAACAATGGATGTATGTTGCCCTAAGAGTTGTGCGAAGTTGGTAGAATCTTATTCAAAATTATTAACAGCTGTGATGGCTGCCAAAGGTGCTTCCACCAAGTATTAACTTTGGGGTGTGAAGACATACACAATCTAGACATCTTCATTTTTTATATTTTTGATTAATTTGGAAAATGTTCTTTAATATTCTTTCACTTTGAAAATGTGGAGTAGGTCTGTAGGAAAAAAATCGAATTTAATCACTTTTTAGATGTAATTTTAAGGCAGCAAAATTTGAAGACTGTGCAAGGGGTGTGTAGACATTCACTTGGCACTGCATGTAGAGACTTGAACTCTGTAGCCCCAGTGTACTGTCTGCATGAAAACTCAGCTCATATCAGGGCCACAGCTACAATACTTAAAGACGCACTCCAGATATTTTTTTACTTTTCCTGTTGAAAAACAATATCCCACGTATAAATACAGTAATCACTTAAGGGTAAAAAAATGATGTTTTAAGCAAATAGTGTTTTCTAGACAAAACTGCAAACTTCAAGGAGTAGGCCATTCAAGGAGTTGGTCTGATGGTGCCCTCTGATGTCATCGGCCTCCCCCTTACTTGAGGGAACAATAGAGGAGTAATAGAGAACAAAATACGAAAGGCCCACACCCCAACTTTTGCCATGTCATGAGGATACTTGGACCACATATTATGATGTGCCTTTTGTTAAGTAAATCAGGTGATAAATGAAGAGCATTCTGGGAGGACACACACTGACCTACCACATACCTGCTGAACTATCACATTACATACACAGGGGTTTTCTCTCCTCTAGTTCTAATCATCCCATCAGGTTGGTTCAGGACTTTCTGGTTCTGGTTTCTATCTCCATGGTTACATAGCCCCTCCCCCTGCCCATACACTCCTCCCCCCAGAGACTAAATGCCTGTTGCCCTGAGATACAAGACACACACACACACATTGTTACTGGCTACACCCCACACACACCACCACACACACACCCTCGGATGATCACGAACACATAGACACTAGTGGACTTACTGGCAGACACACACATAACCTACGACTCAGAGGATGAGGGAAGGGAGAGAGACTGTAGCAGCCGTGGTAAGGAGCGTGTAGGTGAATGAGGGGTCAGTGTGTGTGAAGGTGAGGGAGAGGAGTGTGTAGGTGTTGGGGGATATGTTCTGCGTCCTTCTCTACTGCCTCAGATGGAGATACTGAGAGAGGAGAGACAGGAGAGAGAATACAGAGAGAGGAGGTTCTGCATGGTATGAGCGGCCTTGTCTTTCAGAGAGTTGACATCAGTCCCTGGTCCCCGCCTGCCTTACACCAGCTCCTCCTCTGGGGAGCATGGCCCAAAGCCTCTCAGTCAATCCCTGACCTGGGGCGGAGTCTGGAGCATATGCTGACCCCCTACGGGCTTTCCCTGGCTGAGGAGCAGGGGTCTCTGTGGGTGGCGGCCGAGCCAATGGGACAGCTAGACTGGCTGTGGGCTGATGACCTCACTGATGACGTCAGTGTGTGTCTGAACCCTGACCTGCTGGCGTCACTGGTCTACTCCCTGCCTGACTGGCGCCTGCTCTGGTCACCTGACCCCCGCTTCCTCAACCACTTCCCGCCCATTGCCAGAGCAACCATTCCATCCCTTCTCCCTGTTTCCACAGAGCTTTGTTTATGAAATCAGATTCTGGGCGGGGCCAGACTTGCAGGAGGCAGAGTTTCATACTCTAATCAGAGAGGCCAGTAGAGAGACAGTAGAGAATGTTACACTTACAGACACCTACACATCCTACACACAAACCTACATACACCCTGACATAACACACACCTACACACCCTACACACACACTGACACACCACCCAACACACACACCTACACACAGACCGACACACACCCTGACATAACATACACCAGCTACTGTTACAGACTCACCTACTGCTCACACACACATGCCCTCTCACACACACACACACTCAAACTCCACACAAACCTGCAAAGCCTGCTGTCCACATGCATGCATCTCACCGTCAGGTAGTGTCTGTCTATGTGTGATAGTGATGAGTGCAGTGTTGTAATATGCTGTAGCAACACTTTCCAGACACTGAAGCTTGTGGTTGGTGTCAGGTTGGTGTTGATGTCAGGATGGTGTTGGTGTCAGGTTGGTGTTGATGTCAGGATGGTGTTGATGTCAGGTTGGTGTTGATGGCAGGATGGTGTTGATGTCAGGATGGTGTTGTTGTCAGGATGGTGTTGGTGTCAGGATGGTGTTGGTGTCAGGATGGTGTTGGTGTCAGGTTGGTGTTGATGTCAGGATGGTGTTGATGTCAGGTTGGTGTTGATGTCATGATGTTGTTGGTGTCAGGTTGGTGTTGTTGTCAGGATGGTATTGATGTCAGGTTGGTGTTGATGGCAGGATGGTGTTGATGTCAGGATGGTGTTGTTGTCAGGATGGTGTTGGTGTCAGGATGGTGTTGGTGTCAGGATGGTGTTGGTGTCAGGTTGGTGTTGTTGTTGTTGTCAGGATGGTGTTGGTGTCAGGATGGTGTTGGTGTCAGGATGGTGTTGGTGTCAGGTTGGTGTTGTTGTCAGGATGGTGTTGATGTCAGGATGGTGTTGTTGTCAGGATGTTGTTGGTGTCAGGATGGTGTTGGTGTCAGGATGGTGTTGATGTCAGGATGGTGTTGGTGTCAGGATGGTGTTGGTGTCAGGATGTTGTTGGTGTCAGGATGGTGTTGATGTCAGGATGGTGTTGATGTCAGGATGGTGTTGGTGTCAGGATGGTGTTGGTGTCAGGATGTTGTTGGTGTCAGGATGGTGTTGGTGTCAGGATGGTGTTGGTGTCAGGATGGTGTTGGTTTCAGGATGTTGTTGATGTCAGCGGCAGGTAGCCTAGTGGTTCGAGCTTTGGGCCAGTAACCAAAAGGTTGTTGGAGCGAATCCCCGAGCTGATAAGGTAAACATTTGTCGTTCTACTCCTGAACTAGGCAGTTAACCCTCTGTTCTCTGGTAGGCTGTAATTGTAAATAATAATTTGTTATTAACTGACTTACCTAGTTAAATAAAGATTGAAAAGGAGACTGGGATAGGATTTTAACTGCCTCATTGGCTTCAGAGGAGGAGAAGCTTTAAAGTGTCTCTTATTGGCTGTGCTCCACAGCAGATGAAGTCATTTTCAATAAAGCCACAGTCTCAGATTTCTAAGCTCCTGTCACTACACCCTTACCAAAGTTCCAGACTTTACCTCATCATATCAATCAATCAAGTGTATTTTATAAAGCCCTTTTTACATCAGCAGATGTCACAAAGTGGTAATACAGACACCAAAAACTGTCCCCTTGATCTGAAATAGACCCTAGAACATTATTTCCTAGTGAGATCTTGTCATGGCATATATTGACCAAAGTGTGTCCCAACTAAAATGGTCTTTGCATCAAACTAATATGGTATTGCATCAAATAATGTAACATGCCTACAATTCCCTGCTTGTTTCTTCCCATGAGACTTTATGGTGTTATTGACCATGGACTCTTATGCAAAATGTTATTCCTGGTTTTGTACAGTACAGTACAATGCCATGAAGTTAACATGTATTACTCTAGGCTCCTGCCTGTGCCAACTACACGTTTTCCTGCTTGTTAAGGAAGGACTTCTGACATTCTACAGTATTTCCAACGTACATGGAAGAGTGGGTTTTGTTGTAGAGCTTCTTGTCGGCGACACTGCGCACCCTCCTGACGTTATAGCTCAGTGTGTTGCATTTGTTCTTACGGTAGTCCAGGCAGGTACCCTTCTCAAAGGCGTTATCATCACTGCATCTGCAGGCCATGATCTGCTTGTCTTTGTTCAGAAGGGAGTCGATGAACAGGTAGACTGAACGCTCATGGGCACATTTCACTGTCTGCTCAAAACCTAGCGGAGAAAGAGTGGAAACGTGAGTGGAATTTTAAAAGGGGGCAGGTAATAAGACTGTAACACATATGAATCGAGCATTCAAACTTTGGACTCAAATGTTCCCCTTTGTGATCAGGTCACTGCATGATTCTAGCCCTGGTTAAACTAAACTGGGACTGAGGCTATTCAGAACTGTATCTGTTCCAGCCTTAACTCTTTCCTCTCCTCAGAATACAGACTACGCCTTAACAAGATCCTGATTATATTCTGATTATACTTTTTAGTTGGTCATTATTTGGGGATTGGTCATTATCCCCAAAGCAGATGATGTCCTGTCACCTCTCTGGGTAAAAAGGCCTGTCTACCTCTTTATGTCTGTGAGCAGACTGATCTGAGACCTGTCTTCAGGCCTGCTTCTCCTGAGGAGATCTCATCATAGCCTGGAGGCAGAATGCAGAGTAGACGGACAAGGCTGAGGGAGACGTATTTGGCTAATTAACTCATGAGGATGACAGATGCTTTAATGTGCTTTTGTCTTTCATGTAAGAAAAAAAAAGTTTTTGATTGAATCCCCCGAAATCCCACTACCACTTATTTCAGACTATTGGGAATTCTATTCATATTCAGCAGAGCAGCGTGAATATAAGATGAGGCACTGCTTTCACACAATACTGCTTTATTATTTTAGTTTGAGCCTCTCTGCAAGATAAGTGGTAATGGTTTACTCTGATCAAAAACAGCTCTTCCCCTTAATATACCCTACCAATATTTTTCTATATGCCAAATGACTCTCCCCTCCCCACTCCACCACTGTGACAGACTCACCATTGATTCCATGCAAGGCAATATGTTCCATTAAGCTCTGGAAAGGGTGGCATCCTGGTTGGAAGTCACCCCCGTTGTGGTAGAAGTCAACATGTGCCACAGGCTGCTTGATGCCCACACTCAGCCCCATGCGTTCTTGAGTGTAGGTGTGGATGGCATCCACAAAGAGGGCATCATCAGGGGACAGTCTGTCTGATGCTGCCATGCCCTCAAACAGGGGACCTGCTGGATCCAGACCTGGACAAAAAAACACAAAGGATCTCAGGCTTTTCACCAGAGTGCCATTAGACTTGGATACTTCTATAAGAATTGTACTCTAATGCATTATTTAGCAAGGAAATGGTGTGACAAAATATTTACAGAGAGTAGAAAGTCTCACCAGTGATTCGTCCAATCTTTCCAGGTCCTCCCAGGTAGCTTCCAGCAAATCCAGAGATGTGAGCACCAAGACTGTATCAAATCAGATGAACTTTCTCTGCAGGAAACTGGTAAAACTCCTAACACACAAAGATCACTATTATTTTAGTGTTGATGTGAAAAGGAGGTTATGTGGCATTATTGTCTTTTGTAGGAGACATTATATCTCCTAAAGAACTTATATCTCCTAAAGAACACAAACAGTACTTTGCTATGACAATCCTTGTTGAACACGTTGAACACTTTTCTGACTCTCTCTCACCTGCAGCCACTGTAGCAGGAATGCTATGTCCTTCCCCACTGCCATAGTGTTCTGGGCTGCGTTAGGGTAGTTAATATTGGCCTGTAAAAGCCAGTCAGTGACGATCACATTGACATCTCCAAGACTGGTCTTCAGAGCAGAAGCAAGAACGGGCACCCAGCTCTCCATCAGAGCGTTTATCTTGGAAAAAGAGAAATGGGTTTTAGTCTCATTTGTAGGGTTGGAAAGGGAGGGTATCTTACTGGAATCCTTCTACGTTTACCAGTAAACTCTCAGAATTTTGGTAACTTTCAAGGTTTTCGGGGGAATTTTATCAGATGACATCTAGTGGCCTTTTTGAGTACTCCAGATTATCACAGGTGTACATAATTATTTCTGTCCCTCTATGTGGCCTTATCACATGTCAAATATATCAAATAACATAGTTTTAAAATACAAAGCTGTTAAACATTATTATAAATTTAAACCATCAACTTAGTGAATACCATTGGTGTTTAATATGAGGGTTTCAGCATGAAATATCATTTTATTTATTTTTTTACACACTTTTATTTACTTTAATATGTCAATATGTATTTTGTCGCCAAGCTGGTAGCAGTTGTGAAAAAATAAATAGTTGGAAGAGTTGCAGAGGTAATTCAAAAATAATGTCATTGCTGATTGGATGCTTTTTTCATAATTTTTTTTCATAATTTTTTTTTCTTGAACCATAATCACTAGAAACTCATGGATAATATGGACACAAATATAAAACATGTATTCTATATATGAAGACATTTATAAAAGTTATTAAAGTATAAATTACAAAAGTTACCATATATTACCTGTTCATTACCAAAATGATAGAAGATTCCGGTAACTTTGATAATTCACCTGTAGCTTTGCAACCCTACTCATTTGGCTCACATTTTGTTGTAAGGGACCATACAAATCTATATAACTTCATTCCCCCCAACTTACTACAGTTTCCATCACATTTACCGGCCTGCATCTGAAGTGCAGAACAACAACTGAGTAAAATAAGGAGAACTGCCACCATATTATATCTGGCCCTCCACTGTATATCATTGGGGGCATCTACTGTCCATTAGTGATGTGTTTTACATAGGAGCTAATGGCCATGTTGTGTACGTGTCATCACTAGTTGAGCCAGGAGGAGAGGAGAGAACAGGCCGTACCGACCATCCGTGGGTGATGATGATGAGAGGATGACTGCTGTTGAAACCACAGGAGGTCCGAGTATGAGGCCTGAAAGCCTCCACCGTGCACCAGTCCTCCATGTCTTTAGCACCATCAGAGTAGAGCTTGAAGACTGTGCTGGTAATGTGAGGCATCTTAATTCTCAGGACAGGCTTCGGGTCCACTACAAACGTTAAAAAATACAAACATGGTCAATGCAGAGTAATAATAGAGTAAAAAGGTATAATGTTTTAGGATTTTATATTTGACAATAATGTGTTTTGAAGTACAACAACAGATTATTGTGTACAGAGTGGTAGAGCAAGCATTTTCATACATGTGCATTTCATACATACCTGATTATTGAACAGCACAGGGTTCAAACCCATTGATTTAGGAATTGATTCCCCTGTACACTCACCCTCTGCATTGACTTTTTGTTCTGGTAAGTGTTAACTTGTGACTAGAGTCTGTGTATTCCTTGTCTAGTTTGACCATGAGTGGACACTAGACTAGAGACACTGCCCAATATACAGTATAACTTTGTGTGGTGATAATGTAATCCAGCTTTCATTTCTGATTGCAAGAAATATGAGTTGGGAAACAGCCCTTAGAGATGGTAGATTTGTTTTGTTCATACAACTTACTGTATTTTTTTGTATATTTTATATTAATATTTAATATTTACATGTTATATATATATTTTAAATATTTGTTTATATTTTATATGCAGTGTTTGTTTTATTTTCGCCAAACTCTCCCTCCACATTGTTGTCACTTCAGCCACAACAATGATAGTATTGTAGTAGATACTTCACAACAGTAATCTATTTTACATCTAACTAGCACTGTTAGTATCTTTATTCTCAGAATTGGTCATTTCACAGTCACCATTTTGACCCAAATAGGAGAGTTATTACTTGAACAACATGCATTCGGGCATTCAGAAAATAAGCACAGTCTGGTTCATCCTTGGGAGCAATTTCCAAACGCCTGAAGGTACCACGTTCATCTGTACAAACAAGAGTACGCAAGTATAAACACCATGGGACCACGCAGCAGTCATACCGCTCAGGAAGGAGCGGTATGACTGGAGGAGCGGTATGTTCTGTCTCCTAGAGATGAACGTACTTTGGTGCAAAAAGTGCAAATCAATCCCAGAACAACAGCAAAGGACCTTGTGAAGATGCTGGAGGAAACAGGTACAAAAGTATCTATATCCACAGTAAAACGAGTCCTATATCGACATAACCTGAAAGGCCGCTCAGCAAGGAAGAAGCCACTGCTCCAAAACCGCCATAAAAAGCCAGACTACAGTTTGCAACTGCACATGGGAACAAAGATCGTACTTTTTGGAGAAATGTCCCTTGGTCTGATGAAACAAAAATAGAACTGTTTGGCCATAATGACCATCATTATGTTTGGAGAAAAAAGGGGGAGGCTTGCAAGCTGAAGAACACCATCCCATCCGTGAAACACGGGGGTGGCAGCATCATGTTGTGGGGGTGCTTTGCTGCACGAGGGACTGGTGAACTTCTCAAAATAGATGGCGGCATGAGGGAGGAAAATTATGTGGATATATTGAACATTACTGGACAGAACTGAAAAAGCGTGTGTGAGCAAGGAGGCCTACAAACCCGACTCAGTTACACCAGCTCTGTCAGGAGGAATGGGCCAAAATTCACCCAACTTATTGTGGGAAGCTTGTGGAAGGCTACCCGAAACGTTTGACCTAAGTTAAACAATTTAAAGGCAATGCTACCAAATACTAATTGAGTGTATGTAAACTTCTGACCCACTGGGAATGTGATGAAAGAAATAAAAGCTGAAATAAATCATTCTTTCTATTATTATTCTGACATTTCACATTCTTAAAATAAAGTGGTGATCCTAACTGACCTAAAACAGGGATTTTTTTACTTGGATTAAATGTCAGGAATTGTGAAAAACTGAGTTTAAATGTATTTAGCTAAGGTGTATGTACATTTCCGACTTCAACTGTATATTTCATGTACCTCTTTGTATTTTCAAAGTGTGGAAAGGGCTATTTTTGATTAACACCCAACCCAGGAAGTTTTAAAGTGACAAATCAGACACTCATCTGTTCCACTTCCCTTGATTCTCCTGGCATCACCCAGGTGATAAGTGAGCAGCAGGCAGCACAGGACTCTGAGCACCTGGACCAGAGCCATGGTGTCGACACAGACTCCCAGGTAATCCTACATACACACACACTTCAGGTGGAGAGCACAGCAGCTGAATAAGGCTAATAGAAGAGGGCAGTTGGAATTATTTAAGCTGAGTGTGAGCTGGAGGTGAGGCCCTCACTGAAGATGTATGCAGGGGGTGATTCATGAAGTCAGGGTGGGCTTGAGAAGAGAGTAAAGAACACTTTGTACTCAGATAGAGTAGGAAAAAGTAGGAGCAGGGGTACCTGGGAAAGGGAGACAAGTCAGGTCCTGATTGGCTGTCGTCCCAGATTGCAAAAGTGCAGAGGTGGGTGTTGGGTGGGTGGAAGAATGGGCTGATTGTGAAACGGTTTTGTAGCAGAGAGTAAAGATACTGGATGACCCCAAGCTTTTGTTAGTGTTAACCGTGCCTGTTAGTGTTAACCGTGCCTGTTAATGTTAACCGTGCCTGTTAATGTTAACCGTGCCTGTTAGTGTTAACCGTGCCTGTTAATGTTAACCGTGCCTGTTAATGTTAACCGTGCCTGTTAATGTTAACCGTGCCTGTTAGTGTTAACCGTGCCTGTTAGTGTTAACCGTGCCTGTTAGTGTTAACCGTGCCTGTTAGTGTTAACCGTGCCTGTTAGTGTTAACCGTGCCTGTTAGTGTTAACCGTGCCTGTTAGTGTTAACCGTGCCTGTTAATGTTAACCGTGCCTGTTAGTGTTAACCGTGCCTGTTAATGTTAACCGTGCCTGTTAGTGTTAACCGTGCCTGTTAGTGTTAACCGTGCCTGTTAGTGTTAACCGTGCCTGTTAGTGTTAACCGTGCCTGTTAGTGTTAACCGTGCCTGTTAGTGTTAACCGTGCCTGTTAGTGTTAACCGTGCCTGTTAGTGTTAACCGTGCCTGTTAGTGTTAACCGTGCCTGTTAGTGTTAACCGTGCCTGTTAGTGTTAACCGTGCCTGTTAGTGTTAACCGTGCCTGTTAGTGTTAACCGTGCCTGTTAGTGTTAACCGTGCCTGTTAGTGTTAACCGTGCCTGTTAGTGTTAACCGTGCCTGTTAGTGTTAACCGTGCCTGTTAGTGTTAACCGTGCCTGTTAGTGTTAACCGTGCCTGTTAGTGTTAACCGTGCCTGTTAATGTTAACCGTGCCTGTTAGTGTTAACCGTGCCTGTTAGTGTTAACCGTGCCTGTTAGTGTTAACCGTGCCTGTTAGTGTTAACCGTGCCTGTTAGTGTTAACCGTGCCTGTTAGTGTTAACCGTGCCTGTTAGTGTTAACCGTGCCTGTTAGTGTTAACCGTGCCTGTTAGTGTTAACCGTGCCTGTTAGTGTTAACCGGTCTGTTAGTGCCTGTTAGTGTTAACCGTGCCTGTTAGTGTTAACCGTGCCTGTTAGTGTTAACCGTGCCTGTTAGTGTTAACCGTGCCTGTTAGTGTTAACCGTGCCTGTTAGTGTTAACCGTGCCTGTTAATGTCAACCGTGCCTGTTAATGTCAACCGTGCCTGTTAGTGTTAACCGTGCCTGTTAGTGTTAACCGTGCCTGTTAGTGTTAACCGTGCCTGTTAGTGTTAACCGTGCCTGTTAATGTTAACCGTGCCTGTTAGTGTTAACCGTGCCTGTTAGTGTTAACCATGCCTGTTAATGTTAACCATGCCTGTTAATGTTAACCATGCCTGTTAGTGTTTCCTCAGTTTACTGGAAACTTCTGGAAATAATGTCTTCATTTGTCAGTTCTATCTCATCCTCCATTGTCCTCTTAGTTTGAATCAATATCTCTTAGACAAAAGGGATAAAAGCACTAACAATATTAGTTCTACTATTTCAACTTCTGTTTACTTTCCGTCCTGCCAGACGAAAGCCACTCTTCAGTAAAAGCAAATGACAACCCGCTTGGAGTTTACCAAAAGGCACCTAAGGGACGCTCAGACCATGAGAAAAAAGATTCTCTGGTCTGATGAAACCAAGATTGAACTCTTTGGCCTGAATACCAAGCGTCATGTCTGGAGGAAACCTGGCACCATCCCTACGGGTTAAGCTTGGTGGTGGCAGCAACATGCTGTGGGGATGTTTCCCAGTCCCTACCGTTGATAGACTAGTTAGGGTCAAGCGAAAGATGAACGGAGCAAAGTATAGAGAGACCCTTGATGAAAACCTGCTCCAGAGCGCTCAGGACCTCAGACTGGGGTGAAGGTTCACCTTCCAACAGGACAATGACCCTAAGCACACAGCCAAGACAACACAGGAGTGGCTTCGGGACAAGTCTCTGAATGTGCTTGAGTGGCCCAGCCAGAGCCCGGACTTGAACATGATCGAACATCTCTGGAGAGACCTGAAAATAGCTGGACAGCGACGCTCCCCATCCAACCTGACAGAGCTTGAGAGGATCTGCAGAGAAGAATGGGAGAAACTCCCCAAATACAGGTGTGCCAAGCTTGTAGCCTTATACACAAGAGGACGCAAAGCTAATCGCTGCCAAAGGTGCTTCAACAAAGTACTGAGTAAAGGGTCTGAATACTTATGTAAATGTAATATTTCATTTTTTCATTTTTTATACATTTGCAAACATTTCTAAAAACCTGTTTTTGCTTCGTCACAGTGGGGTATTGTGTGTAGATTGATGACAAAAAAAACGATTTAGGCTGTAACGTAACAAAATGTGGAAAAAGTCAAGGGGTCAGAATGCTTTCCGAAGGCACTGTAGGCCTAGAGTTTCAAGCTTTGGTTGATTTCCAAATGAGTTAATAATAATGTTGGATTCATGTCTACATCTCAACCAAACATCAAAGTTTAAAGAAAAGGAATAAATCAAACTTTATTTAAAGTGCAATAAAAAAAGGCTGATTTCATTTAGTCCTATTCCTTAATTTAGGATTTTGGTTGAGATGGAAACGTGAATCCAACATATCAATTATTAATATGCAGACAAACTAGAAAGCCTGACTAAGTCAGTGGCACCGATAGAACTGTATCCAAACAGAAGATACCGCTCCTTCAAATGTTGATGTTTGGTTGCTTTGTCATCCAAACACAATTCAATATGACTTTTGTAATACAGTAAATAGCCTAAAGTTAAAGCATCTTACAAACTAATGTAACAGTATTTATTCAACCTTAAAATGAGTAACACATCCATGGTCTTATTTTAAAGTTACTGTAACTATAAATGTCTTCTTATGTAATCATAGAAAGCATGCATGTTTAAGATCCCAGCTCTGTGGAGATCTTCACAATTGCTGTAAAAATTACTGTAATAATCTGCCCAGAATCTCGAATGGCATAGATGTATTTTTTATGTAATTTTAACTGCAATCCAAGTCATTTGGTTGTGCTATTAGATGAAGTACAGTGATAACACATGAACCTTTACGGGATTGGTGTTCCCCCGCGGGACGGTTGAGCTAACGTGTGCTAATGTGATAAGCATGACGTTGTAAGTAACAAAAACATTTCCCAGGACATAGATATGTCTTATATGGGCAGAACGCTTAAATTCTTGTTAATCTAACTGCACTGTCCAATTTACAGTAGCTATTACAGTGAAAAAATACCATGCTATTGTTTGAGGGGAGTGCACAACAACAAAAAACTTTTATCACGGCAACTGGTTTGACACATTCACCTCTGTTGGTAAATACTGTACTTACATTCAGTAATCTTGCTCTGATTTGTCATCCTGAGAGACCCAAAGATAAAATGTAGCATAGTTTTGTTTGATAAAATCTATTTTTATATTCAAATGTAGAAACTGGGTTCTACAGTTTGAACCCCGCTGTGTCGGAGGTCCTGTTTGAACCCCTTGCTTCAGGTCCTGAGTTACAGGAAGTTAGATTTGGGTGTTTCATTTCAGGCAAAAATTGAAAAAAAGGATCCTTAAGAGGTTTTTAAGTAGGTGTAAATAAACAACACCTTTTAAAACGGTGATAACACATTACTAAACCAAAAATGTGACATTGTCTTTCCATTGGAATTTGGTTGTGGTTTTAGATTGTTGAATGCATAGTAATAACACATTGGGAATTTAACAAACATTGGGTGTCTTTTTGAGTGGGTTGCAATCTTATAGGTTGTAATCTCATTTATCAACATCTCAACCAAATATTACCCAATTGTCCATGTTGAAATGACATGGTGTGCCCAGTAGGATAGCACCTCTGTTCGGGTCTCTTTCTATAGTGTAGGTCTGTGGTATTCAAAGTCGAGGTCGTGAGTCACTGAGGAATTGCATTGGGGTCGCCATTAAAAAATATATAAAAAGTAAGAGTACAGATTATAGACAGTTTTCGTGACGTTGTCAGATAACCTATGTGCACGCTTCAATGGGGCACAAGGACGTATGTTGTTGTGATTCTGGATGGCCAGATAGCTAGCAACAATGACAAGAAGCTGCCATGTCTCTAGAGACAACAGGAGCGGTAGAGATAATGAATGTGATCGGCTACGAAAAGCCAACTGACATTTACTCCTGAGGTGCTGACTTGTTGCACCCTCGACAACCACTGTGATTATTATTATTTGACCCTGTTGGTCATCTATGAACATTTGAACATCTTGGCCATGTTCTGTTATAATCTCCACCCGGCACAGCCAGAAGAGGACTGGCCACCCCTCATAGCCTGGTTCCTCTCTAGGTTTCTTCCTAGGTTCTGGCCTTTCTAGGGAGTTTTTCCTAGCCACTGTGCTTCTACACCTGCATTGCTTGCTGTTTGGGGTTTTAGGCTTGGTTTCTGTACAGCACTTTGAGATATCTGCTGATGTAAGAAGGGCTTTATAAATACATTTGATTTGATTTTATGTGGGTAATCGTAGGTGGTTTGTTTCAGCTAGTTTTTACCTTGTTCTTGATACCATGTCTTGTTTTGAGGTATTTTGACTGATGCCAATATGGTAAGCTAGCAAACCAACAACTATAATGATGTATTTTAGAGACAACAAGTGCTCATTGTGCAATTCATATTTATATTTATGTATTTATGTTTTCAATAAACATTGTGACAGAATATAGATTAAATATAGCCAACCCCGTCTGTTTCGCACACATAGTTGCGCACCTGTCGGTTTTGTTGCTAAACAACCAACCCATGAGACAATATACAAATGTTTTTGAGAAAGATAATTTGAAAAATAAAATGTTATTGAGTAAATTGAAGGTTATTTGTTGATGTAAAAATCGAAATGTACCGTTTTTAAGTTTGTGTCATTATATTTGTGGTGGGGTTGCAATAAATTATTACGAATAAAAATGGTGTCCCGCTGAAAAGGTTTGAATACCACTTGTGTAGGTCATTAAATTCTGGAGGTGAATTCAAATTCAAATATACATTTCCCAAGTTTGTTTGGAGAGCTATGGTACATAAACATGATCTATTCATTTCAGTTTATATGGAGACAATGTTTTATCACGCAATGACACCCAGCTGTTAACTTAAACAAAGTAGTGTATTGTACTTCTGTCTGCGCTCACGTCTTTAGATTAGATGACTAGCGGCAGAGCCTAAAGAGTTAAAGAAACATCCTGTGTCGTCTGTGATGTCAGCTGCAGGTTAACCTATGGTAAGAGCAAACAGAATGAACCTTTGCTTTTTCAAACACAGGCAGGGCTTGTTTTCTGTTTGCTGTCACCTGACCCATGTCAACCTACAGTTTTACCACCTGTAAAGAGGGGAAGTGGACCCCTGTCCCCCTCACTGACCGTGACTACATACAGTCAGTGACCTGTCTGGTCAAGGATGCGCAGGTCTTTGTTACCTGTGTTGTCAGCTCTGTGACCAACAGTACACTGAACCGTGGGATATAAAGTATATTGTACAGGTAACTTCCAAAATAAAGGAAACACCTGAGTAAATGAGGGATACAAAGTATATTGCTGTGCTGACATATGGAATTGTTCTAAGATGGTCATACTATGAATCATTTAGCTATTTGATTTTGAATTTTAGGACCCCTTTAGGTATATACTGTATATATATATATTTTTACAAGTATTTGATAAAATATTCAATTTGGCTTTTACTACTATAGCCCAGAGAAACACATTCAATAGTGAAAACAGTTTACCTTCCATCCCTCTCCTCGCCCCAACCTGGGCTTGAACCAGGGACCCTCTGCACACATCAACAACTGACACCCCACGAAGCATCGTTACCCATCGCGCCTCAAAATCCGCAGCCCTTGCAGAGCAAGGGGAACAACTACTTCAGGTCTCAGAGCGAGTGACGTTACCCGATTGAAACGCTATTAGCGCGCACCATCGCTAACTAACTAGCCATTTCACATCGGTTACAATAGCATATTCATAAACACATATTTAACCCCTTTTTGTGGATAGGCACAAAACTACCTTCATACTTCCATTAATTTGTTTAACGGGTACCAGTTACCTTCAGATCAGTCCTGTGGCACTGGTGGGGGTCATAGAGCAAAACTGGCACTCATCTGAAGTCAGTACAGTCGTGTTTGTGACAATCTCCCCTTTCCACAGTGGGGTCACGTTAGTTTGTAGCCCAAACGGTTTGGACACTACAAACAGAAGTTGACACATCGATGGTACCGACTTCAGAAGAGTCCCCTGACACTTGAGTCTCCCCTTTCCATAGAGTGACCACTTTATGCTGATGTTTACTGTATTTTGGCAGTTACCTGTGTCCTGAGACCCCTGCAAGTAAACTGGATAGACACAGTCTGGAATGTAATCATCACCTGTATTTGTGATTTAAAGGGAGATGTATAGGTAGGGACTGATGCTGCAAGTTGAAACTGAATTTAAAGAGTTATTTTCTCTGTGAGTACAGTATGTGAGCTGGCATGAGCCACTGTGAGGGTCCCAGTGCTCTGTCTGTTATTCACACATACAGTGAGATGAACTCTGCGGAGGGGAGGCAACAAACCGGGCCTAAAGAGATAGAGAGAGAGAAATAATGCCTCATCTATTCTCCATGACATTATATAAGCATTTCCGATTACTGCCTTTTTAAAGTGTTTTATTCACTCCACACTGCGCTGGGTGACTAAGTGGTTGTACTTAGTGATCGTGACCGGTTTTCTGGCCTGTTATTTTTAGGATTGCATACGGGTAATATTGAATACCTTCCAGTTACTACCAATGCACTTGTGGTTAGTGACAGTTTCTCATTGAATGTGTGTTACTTCCCTTAATCAGTAGACAATTAATGTGGATTGACAAGACAGACAATGAAAGTAATGCACATAAAATATGTATTTTTGTCAAATCTACAATACAGTTGTATAAATTACAAAATGACCTTCACAAACAAGTAACTTTTATCAAATAGCATCTGAGAAAAATTGTGTGAGTAAAAGTGCCTTTTATCTTTTTTTAAGCCAAGTGAAGCAACAACAAAAACAATTGTACTCCTAAAAAGGTTGAATCTCAGGAGAATCAAGCTAGCATCACGTAGTCATCCAAAGTACAAGTAGCAATTTTTTTAAGCAAAAAACGAACTACAATAAGAAACTAAAGCAACTAAACCACTAAGTAACAAAGGTGTAAAATAATAGAGAAAATATTTTCTAAAGAGCTTTATTTTTCCCTACGAATTATATCTGGTTCAGTAGTAAGCCACATACAGGTTATAAAATGTGTTTCATTGGTGAGGGCTCTTCTGGGAATAGGGAACTAGTGTTCCTCTGCCCACCCATGTTCCTCTGCCCACTCATGGCTAAATAACATCACTAGGATGGAAGGACTTGGTTCATTTTAGTGTTTTTGTATGAGTTGAAGGGCTCTATTGTTGGAAGTTGTACTGATGTTATTCTGTTATTGTCCAGTTCACTATAGGTCATAGTGTAGGAGTTCCTGAGTGGTTAAATCCTAGTCACATCATTGGAGGAATAACGTATTGATTATGATAAACAAACCATTTTTATACATTCCCATATGGCCATTGGCCAGTGGGGTAAACTATCTCTCAATGGACTCTTCATACAGTATATTGTTTATTAAAACATTTCAATGCTAGTACTAGTACTGTAGATACTAGGCTTCCCTACTCATGCTTCTATGAAAATGTATGCACATGACAGCAGGAACGTTATATAAGAGGAAATAAAAGTCAGATACAAATAATTCAGAAGTGATGTCGTGTCACGATACACAGTTCTGTGCTCCACGAGAGAGAGAGAGAGAGTACAAACTGAACGGTGTGAGGCTCATTTCACACACATTAAGGCTGTTTTTTCTGCACTCTAAAAATAAATGCTAGGAAAAAAGACTATGAGCATTTCAAAGCACAAATACATAGATGTGTGTTAGCTATAGCACACATGCAGTGATGAGGCTGTGCGTCGCAGCAGGCAGAGCGATTCACACAACTGTAACAAATAGATGGATGAAGTGAAGCAGAAGACGGAAGACACTCCAGTGAGGGTACCATTAAACTAGCTCAATGACAAAAAATATACACACTTCCTTCCTTCCATCATCGAAACTGTTACTGGCTATTTTCTATGTTGTTAATAACATTTACCATTGCCTCTGCCTGAAAGAGAAAATATTGAGACGGTTTCAAACTTGGAAAATTCCTCCTGCAATGAAAAATAGCCCTATACAAGAAATGCAATATAAATTCTTCAAAATCACTATCCCCAGAGTAGAATGGATAGTCTGAACACCTGATGTTGATGATGTCATGGGCTAGTAAACATGCCTGAGATCTCAGCTTGTGCTTGTGAATTTAACATTAACATTGTTTGTGTTTTTTATGTTTTGGCTCAACTGGCATTCTTTCAGCGGACCTGTCCATGAGAGTGCAGAGACTGAGACCTGACCTCAGGTCCCTTAGCCTGAGACCTGACCTCAGGTCCCTTAGACTGAGACCTGACCTCAGGTCCCTTAGACAGAGGAAATGACTCTAGTGCCGGCAGAGAAGGTTGTGTCAAGTGTGGCCTCATTGAGGTGAATGTTTAGCCTGTTGAGGGTTAAAGGGGTAGGAAGCTGCCAAGCCTCAGTACCATTGGGGCCCATGACCTCTCTGTCTAACTCAGGGTGACCATCTCATATTTGTCCTTGACGTTGTTCTCCCCCTGTTTCTCAGGCTCGGCATGGTGCAGCTCGATGAACAGGAAGTAAACGCCGGCCCCCACCACTCCTCCCACCATGGGCCCCGCTACTGGGATCCACCACCAGCAGCCTCCAGCACTGCACAGACCAGAGGAGATATACATACAGGGGTTTAGGAGTTTACATTTGACTTTGTAGTGAGTAAGTTAAAATAAAACATTTAATACCAAATACACTGAGTGTACAAAACATTAGGAACACCCGCTCTTTCCATGACATAGACTGACCAAGTGAATCCAGGTGAAAGCTATGATCCCTTATAATGTCACTTGTTAAATCCACTTCAATCAGTGTAGATGAAGGGGAAGAGACAGGTTAAAGAAGGATTTTTAAGCCTTGAGAGAACATGGTTTGTGTATGTGTACCATTCAGAGGGTGAATGGGCAAGACAAAAGATTTGTGTCTTTGAACGGGGTATAGCAGTAGGTGCCAGGCGCACCAGTTTGAGTGTGTCAAGAACTGCAACGCTGCTGGGTTTTTCATGCTCAAAAGTTTCCCGTGTGAATCAAGAATGGTCCACCAAGTTTAACACAACTGTGGGAAGCATTGTCGTCAACATGGGCAAGCATCCCTGTGGAACGCTTTCGACACCTTGTAGAGTCCATGCCCCGACGAATTGAGGCTGTTCTGAGAGCAAAAGGGGGTGCAACTCAGTAATGTTTTGTACACTATCTACAGGGTAAATAGTGGTCGCCCGCGTTAAAGGGACAGTGCAGTCAAAAACATGATTTATCTGTTTATTTTATGATATCTCCACACTATGAGGTGTAAAAAACACTCTGAAATTGTGAAAAATATTATAATTCCCTTTAAGAGTAAGAGCTTATTGAAAAAATGCTTGGAGTTTCAGCCTGTTCAGGTGGGATGCAGTTTTTGGCCGACAGCATTAAATCATAATCTAATCTAATTATTCGGACCAATGACCAGTTGTCTTCTACCTGCATATGTGTCTTCTTAATTTGAAGGGGTAAGCATGGATGATTCTATCCGCCAATCAGGGATGTGTATGAAAATATATTTCAATTTGTATCAACACGCCCACACAATCAGACATCATAATCGATAGCAAAAGGAGGCTCAGGGTAATTATTGATAAAAAACATATTTGCCGTTATTTTCATGTGATACAGTAATGATTTAAAAATACATTGAAAAAGACACTGCATGGGGCTTTAAAGCAACCCAGGAACGTGCCATGGTCTGAGGTACGCTACTGTACATTACACAGGAGGTTGGTGGCACCTTAATTGGGGAGGATGGGCTTGTGGTAATGGCTGGAGCGGAATCAGTGGAATGGTATCAAATACATCAAACACACGGACCATTCCATTTGCTCCGTTCCAGCCATTATTATGAGCCGTCCTCCCTTCAGCAGCCTCCACTGGTACGTTGTAAGCAGATTCCACTACTACCTTTTGTTTATTTACACAGTAAGACCCCCTAGATAGGCTCTCTCTAATCTCCACCTCTCACTACTCCTCTACTCTCTCTCACATTTTCGGGATCAGTGTCCCTTCCACGGGACAGTTGAGCTAATGTAGACTAATGCGATTAGCATGAGGTTGTAAGTAACAGGAAAATTTCCCAGGATATAGACATATCTGATATTGGCAGAAAGCTTCAATTCTTGTTAATCTAACTGCACTGTCTAATTTACAGTAGCTATTACAGTGAAAGAATACCATGCTATTGTTTGAGGAGAGTGTACAATTTTGAACGTGAAAAGTTATTAATAAACAAATTAGGCACATTTGGGCAGTCTTGATACAACATTTTTAACAGAAATGCAATGGTTCATCAGATCAGTCTAAACGGTGCACATACACTGCTGCCATCTAGTGGCCAAAATCTAAATTGCACCTGGGCTGGAATAATACATTATGGCCTTTCTCTTGCATTTCAAAGATGATGATACAAAAAAATACAAAAGAACGGTTGGCTATTCTTTGTATTATCTTTTACAAGATCTATTGTGTTATAATCTCCTATTTTCCTTTCACTTTTCCACAAACTTCAAAGTATTTCCTTTCAAATGGTACAAAGAATATAAATATCCTTGCTTCAGGGCCTGAGCTACAGGTAGATTTGGGTATGTCATTTTAGGCAAAAATTTAAAAAAAGGGGCGGATCCTTAAGAGGTTTCAATCTGCCTGCTAGTCTATTGATCCAACTATACATAAAGTTGATCTGTTCCCACTCCCCACCAATCTGTTTCTAGTAATGCCTAATTCTAATTGTGCTTTACAGATTTGCCAGTTATCTTAATAGCGGGTAATAGTAAAAGCCTAACAATTTCCAATGACCCCCAGATCACCCCTCAAACTCCCACCTAAACAGCTCTTTGCTACTGTAGCCTACGTAGTACATGTCCTGATTCTGTCCTGAACTGAGCGCTTGATCACCTCACTGCAACTCCTTGATAGAGATTAGCCTCCCTCTGCTAGTACTGACTGGTTGGATCCTGTGGGCGAAAGGGACTGAATTACCAGCAGTGACGTGACAAGGCCCAGGTAGGAAAACAGACAGTGTCTAAACAGGCTGTGTTTAGCTGCTAAACTACCAGGGGGTGGATGCAGACTACAGGGCTGGTGGATTAGGGTGTGTAATCTATGGGCAGAGCCAGGGTGACTAACCATATCCCATGATCAGGCCTGATGACAGACAGACACACTGGGTCCCACGATGACATCTCGTAGACATGGCACACTCCCAGCTCTTCCTACTGTACCTACTGACGTCAAAGAAATGTGCCACTGTACCTGGTCCTATTGCTTTCAGTTTCCCTACAGAGATTCAGTGGATGTAATCTATGGTGGATGGAATGTACGCTTTATGTCCTACTATCACCCTTATACATCTCTATCTTAACATCGTGATTACAGCTGTGTGTGCTGCTAAAACGTTTGAGATTTAAGGGACGTACTTAAACCTATATTTCAAATGGGCAGATTACGTCAGATTTGACAGTATGATGTAAATCTCAGGGCCGCAGGTTTATGTGCGCATAAGAGAGAACTAATTTTAAATGTATACGTATATAGATAATCTCATATAGAGATTATATTAATTTGAGTCAGCTTGCTACAGCAGGAAAGGAATCCTGCAGCAACAGGAAATTATAAGTCATGGACATTTTTGTAGGGGTTCATACATTTTTGATAAGGGAAAATCAAGTCTTCAATCTCAAAGTGGAAATTACAAACTTTAGAAACCTTTTTAAACTTCAAATACACTACAAGTTTGAAATGTCCTGCATTGCAGGAGAGTTCTCCTATAGCAGGGTGATCAAATTAAGATCCTACATCTGTATGCAAAACATCTGGTAAGATGTAGTGTGAACACGGTATAAAGTAGAGGGTCAAATACTGTACGTTAACGTTTCCCACCCCAGTAGGGGACCCCCAGCCATTGCACACAATTGTTCTATTCCAGCTCCAGCACTCCTGATTCAGCTTGTGATTTAACCGACCAGCCCTTTTCCGATGAACTGTGCTAGTGCTGGGAATAGAACAAATATGTGCAATGGCGGGTCTCCCCAAAGTGCAGGTTGGGAAACTGTTGACTTTGGCCATTAGATCAGACAGCGCCCTCTACTGAAGAGAAGTCTATAGTGCACTGGCAGAGATGTCCCTCATATCCTTCACATTTATCTTATGTAACTCTTCTTTAGCCCAGCTCTCATTGTTAAATAACTGCTTGTGAATTGCTTCACCCAGGTTTCTCTGGGGACAGTGGAAGTTTGCATGGCAAAGTACAGACATTACAGCCGATGACCGCTTTGCTTATCTAGTGTAAATAAATACCCAAAGACCAGGGACAGCTTTGAGGAGTGATGGCAGAGAGAGGGAGTCTGCCTCTGACAGTAGGACACACAATGGTGCCATTTTTCTGTTATATGAAGCATGGAATATTTATGTGCGGAAAAATAATCTTACTCTGCCCGCTCACGTCTCCAAGCCTTTTTGAAAATGCAGGAGATACAAGAGGTTGCTGGAAATATTGATTGAGATTGTCAGAAGAGCAGAGATAGCGATAGAGCCGCATACTCCTGCTCTTCCTGAAGGAGGCCAGGCCGCTGGTATTCACTCCCATGTTTCTCACACTGCGTGCCCAACTCCCAGCCACTGCTGGGGAGGAGGACTGAAAAGCAGCATGATGTGCCTGCAGCTCCGCTTGGCACGCTCAGATCAGAGAGGGGCTTTCCTGTCACACACACATACTCTGTTTTTTCGTCTTCATGAATCTTTCAATGTTCTACTGTAAAGTGAGCACGGGCTGTTTGATTTTTTTAGGAGAAGAAAGCTCATTTTCAATTTCAAAGGGTTTCAGGGCAAAAGGCATCTAACAATGTTTGTGAAATGCTACTGTACTTTTGGAGGCAATCCAGCTCTCATTTGTGGGATGTGTCTTCTCTCTAGTATAAGCATTGTTGAAAATTACCGGAACACCTCCATGCCCCATCCGGCCACAGCAGTGAAGAGCCTTGGGCCCAGGTCTCTGGCAGGGTTGATGGGATAGCCACAGTTGAGTCCCATGGACACTCCGATGGCCATGATGATCAGGCCAATGCACAGTGGCTCCATCCCTTTAGGAGCTCCAATGTTCTTCCCATCAATAATGGCCAGAATGCACAGGATCAAGGCAGCTGTTCCTATTACCTGGAGACAAGGCATCAGCCATGAGTTTGAGATAGCAATGATCAAAACAGATAATTGACAGACATACAGATGTAGGATCTTAATTTGAACCAGTTTGCTACAGCAGGAAAATAATCCTGCAGCATCAGGAAATGTGAATTATTATGTAGATTATAATTAAAGGGATAGTTTGCCCAAATTACAAAATAACATATTGGTTTACTCAACCTGTAAGTAGTCTATGGACAAGGTATGACAGCAGTCCATGCTTTGGTTTAGATTCCCTGGCAGTGGCTGGCATTGTTTACAAGCGCTAACAGCCTTTTAAACATTGAATACACTGCAAATTTGCATTTCCTGCAGTGCAGGAAAATTCGCAGCAACAAAAGAGTGATCAAATTAAGATCCTACATCTGTATTCAGTATATTCATTACCGCTACAAATGAACAGTCTGTAGCTACTGCTCATGCTGTTACTGTGATGCCTCCACCAATATAGAAAAGACAGCCTCTCATAATAGCGTAACAGTGGTATTCCTTGTAGCTTTTTATGTAATGGTAGATGATAATAGGAGTTGGATACCAGATAGTGACAGGGGGAGAATGGCTTGTTGTTATGGTCTGGGTTTTATAATGACTGTCTGTGGCCAGCAGGACTAATTTGCTGTGATGACCTGTGGCCGTCTATTCTGTTGCCTAAGCCTATAATGGGGCTTCCCCTTTCCCCTGGATGAAGGATAGATTAGGCAGTTTTAAAGTCTTTTGAACAGTATCCATATGGTTAGATATTAGGAGCAAACCTTATCTTGGGCTAAAAATACTCAACAACTCAACAATTGCATGAATTACTGTTCATAGAGGGGAAAACGACTGCTTGAATGTTTGCTTCTATTAGTCAGTTAATGATTGTTTTCTGATTATATTTTGACCCCCTACCCACACACCCAACCACATAACCACATAACCACATAACCACACACACACACACACACACACACACACACACACACACACACACACACACACACACACACACACACACACACACACACACACACAAGGTTGGGCTGAATTCGAATTGAAGGCAGTCAATTTAGGAAGTAAACTACAATTACAATGAAATAATTGAAAAAATTGCATTTATTTTCAAAGACTTAAACTGAATAGTAAAGCTATTTATATCAAAAGTTTTTAAAAATCCTTAATTTACTGTAAATTTCACTGCCTTTAATTCGAAACCAAACTTGCATGTGCACACTCAGCTCTTGGGTATTCAACACATATGGTTGTTTTTGCTCAGCCAGTATTGCTCACAATATATGTATGAGAGCAACAGCTGTTCCGGACGACTGTGTGATCACGCTCTCCGTTGCCCGATTTGAGTAGGAACTTTAAAACAGGTTAACATTCACAAGGATTACCAGGAATAATCTGCATGCTCTGAGTACCAGGATGCCTACTCATAGCTGGCAAGTGTCTTCACTGACATATTCAACCTCTCCCTGACACAGTCTGTAATACCTACATGTTTCAAGCAGCCCACCATAGTCCCTGTGTTCAAGAACGCCAAGGTAACCTGTCTAAATGACTACCACCCCGTAACCCGTATCACGTCTGTAGCCATGAAATGCTTTGAAAGGCTGGTCATGGTTCACATCAACAACATCATCCCAGACACCCTGGACTCAATCCAATTCGCATACCGCCCCAACTGATCCACAGATAACGCAATCTCTATTGCACTCCACACTGACCTCTCCCACCTGGACAAGAGGAACATTTATGTGAGAATGCTGTTCAATGACTCAGCTCAGCGTTCAACACCATAGTGCCCTCAAGCTCATCACTAAGCTAAGGACACTGGGACTGAACACCTCCCTCTGAAACTGGATCCTGGACTTCCAGACGGCCGACAGGTGGTGAGGGTAGGCAACAACACATCCGCCATGCTGACCCTCAACATGGGGGTCAGAGCCTTGGCAGGACCAGGACAACAAACTCTCCTTCAACGTCAGCAAGACTAAGGAGCAGATCATGGACTACAGGAAACAGAGGGCCGAGCATGCTCCCATTCACATCGACGGGGCTGTAGTGGAGCGAGTCGAGACCTTCAAGTTCATCAGTGTCCACATCACTTAGGATCTATCATGGTCCACACACACCAACACAGTCGTGAAGAGGACACGACAACTCTTCCCCTTCAGGAGGCTGAAAAGATTTGGCATGGGCCCTCAGATCCCCCAAGAGTTCTACAGCTGCACCACTGAGAACATCTTGACTGGCTGCATCACCACTTGGTATGGCAACTGCTTGGCATCAAACCACAAGGCGTTACAGAGGGTAGTGCGTACGGCCCAGTACATCACTAGGGCCGAGCTCCCTGCCATCCAGGACCTCTATACCAGGCGGTGTCAGAAGAAGGTCCTGAAAAATGTAAAAGATTCCAGACACCCAAGTCATAGACTGTTCTCTCTACTACTGCATGGCAAGCGGTACTGACGCACCAAGTCTGGAACCAACAGGACCCTGAAGAGTTTCTACCCCCAAGCCACAAGACTGCTAAATAGTTAGTTAAACAGTTAACCAAATAGCTACCCAGACGATCTGCATTGACCCTTTTTTGCACTAACCTTCTTGACTCATGACTACTGCTGCTGCTACTGTTTATTATATATCTTGTTGCTTAGTCACTTTATTCCTAGCTATATGTACATATCTACCTCAATTACCTCATACCCATCGACTCAGTACCGGTACCCCGTGTACATAGCCAAGTTATCGTTACTCATTGTGTATTTATTATTACTTTTATTATGTGTTATTACTTTTCTATTATTTCTTTATTTTCTCTCTCTCTGCATTGTTGGGAAGGGCCCGTAAGTAAGCATTTCACTCTTCGTCTACACCTGTTGGTTACGAACCATGTGACAGCTAATATTTGATTTGATTTGATTTGACACATACTACAGCCTGTTCACCATGTACATGCACATGACTGATCTAAATGCATTCGGGGGCCCGAGGGGTGCAGTGCTCTAAGGCACTGCATCGCAGTGCTAGAGGCGTAACTACAGACCCGGGTTCAATCCTGGGCTGTATCACAACCGGTCGTGTTCGGGAATCCCATAGGGCGGTGCACAATTGGCCCAGCGTCGTCCAGGTTAGGGTTAGTTTGGCCGGGATAGCCCATCATTGTAAATAAAAATGTGTTCTTAACTGACTTGCCTGGTTAAATAAATGAATGCTCACGTGCACATTCACTTATATACATACTATTACACATGTACTGGCATGTTCTAGCTCACTTCAAACATAAATCAGGGTGTGTGCCTGTGCGGCTCATATCATTCAGTAACAAAAAGTATTAGGATATGGTTAGATAACCATTGATGGTGCATCTCTCACCTGGTCTACGAATCCTCCAAGGACTGAGATGTGCTTGGCAGGGTAGGATGCCCATATATTAGCTGTGGCATTGACACCAGTAACTTGCATAACTCCTCCTGTGTGTTCCATTAAGGCATCTATGAAAAAGGGAATAATGGAATTAGCCATTGAGTTTTCCCAATAATGTTAGTGTTATTAATAACCTATAATGTTCCCACTCCAATAATGATCAATACCTTTCCATTCAAATATCACACTGGCTAAATGCTATGAATATGGATTCCATTTAGAATCTCTGCATTAATGTGTATGATCATAATGATGATGATTATGATGATAGTGATGGACATGATGACAGTAACACCTACCATAATACAACCCATAGACAGCACAAGATCCAGCAAAGGCACCCAGGAACTGTGCTGCCACGTAGACAGGGAACTTCTTTATAGGCAGCTTGCCCAGGACCACCATGGCCAGGGAGACTGCTGGGTTCACATGAGCCCCTGGAACAAAGGTCAAAACTGGATTTCAAAACAAGGTTCAAGCTTTTGTAGGAAGTCTGAAACACATTAATTTATAACCACTATCCTTATTTAGTGGATTCAGTCATAGACACAATGACGGCACAACACTAGGCGGGGCACAAGGTGGGGACCGAGGCTCTGGGTGACCTCAGCGGGGCAACACTGCTGGGGGTTTCAGAGCGCCCCAAACACTAATCCCCAGCCCTGTTCACTAACTGTGGCCACAACAGCTGGCTGAAACATCCGATCGGAATTGGGTCTGACATAATCTGCCTGAATCTGCTTAAGGCTCTTCAAACTGCATGTCGTTGGAATGACCCAGCCATGACACACCTCCGCTAACAAGGGTGCTGGTTTACTCTGCCTGTAAATTAGCATCGCCGACATAGGAGTGAAAAGGAGCGGGGGGAAACAGAAGTGTGTTGTGTTCCACTTGGAGAGGCTAGCCTGGCTGGGAAGACTGGAGACCCATGCCCCAGTAAAGCTCATTAGTCCAATACCTGTGATCATCATCAGAGATGTCACCTAACAGCGTGAAGGCTTCTCATCCACACATGGGCCCCAGGGTTGAATGGCCCAATATGCAGTGAAGGTTCCTATACTGTAGCCTACTACACACTCCATTCTTGCTGAATTCATTTTCGCTCAAGGAAGCTCCTCAATTAATGATTAATCCACATTCATCCAAACATGGCATAAATATTGGCTTCCCAACACTGGTCTGATGTGCTGCAGCTGTAAACCAGGCATTGAGGATGAGGGGTGGTCCTGAGTTGAGCTTTAGAGATACAGTACAAAGACTAAGCTCACACTCTGCCAACACTGGATTTTCTAAGATGAAAGCACATTGAGTATGGCTCATATAACACTCAGATTATCTCATATGCTACAGTGTTCATATTATCCCGGGGGTGGGCATTAAAAGCTCTAATCACATCGTTGCTCTTTTATGTCCCAATTGTGATGGAAATTACCACGGCAATTTCAAATTACAACTCATCATCCCCCATTACGTAAAGCCTCGCTGAGACATAATGAAACCCTTGATTGCTGATTAAAAAGCACTCTCCACCTTGCTCAGCAAGCTCACCTAAGGCAGCGTGACTTTTAAAAAGTAATTCCCCCTAATGTTATCCCTCTGTGTCATTATTGCTGCCGAAGCGAGAAGGAGAGGGCGATCCTTGCTTTAATCTCTATGGAATGCACCCAATAAAGTTCCCCTGGACATGAGGACACAACTCCAGCCTTGTAAATCTAGCCGGCACACTTCATCCTCTGACATCAAGAAGCAGCCAGGCATTAGGAATGGGTAATCGAGCTATTGCATATTTCTTCCATTTCCTCTGTGCCTCTTCCCCAGTTAGGGTAATACTAAATGGTCCCCACGTTGAGTCCAGACTGCTATGGAATACTAAGATGATGTTCTCTGTATCATTTTTGCCATGTTGCTGAGTCTCTAGTGATGACCTAGGTCTCCACAGTCCATTGCTGTTACTGTATGTGGACTTTCCCCAGGACACAAGTCAGGGTGAAGCACACAGGATAGGATAAAGTAACCCTTTTTAAGGAATACCTAGGATAGGATAAAGTAATCCTTCTAACCCCGCCCCCCCCTAAAAGATTTAGATGCACTATTGTAAAGTGGTTGTTCCACTGGATATCATAAGGTGAATGCACCAATTTGTAAGTCGCTCTGGATAAGAGTGTCTGCTAAATGACTTAAATGTAAATGTAATGTAAATGTGTTAGTGATCCATGACTGTACTCTTTACTTTCTCTCCTGTGATCTACCTGACAATAGGGATGGACATCATCTCCCCCTTTCTCAAACAATGAACATGTGAACATGTGGATGTGAGGACATCCATGGAGCCATAACACACAGTTGCCCAGACATGTGGGAAGTACATGTTGTCCTTTAAGAGTTTAGTACCTGAGAACAAAGAGAGCCAGACATCCATGGTCAAAGTTCATGACAAAGTAAAGCCTTTTCATCAAAGACAAACAACCATTGATAACCTTTGAGTCCTGCTCACATTTTGTAACCCAAAACCCTTTTTAATATTAAGATCCCTTGGTCAATTGCACACAATTTGACTTCTGCTTTTAACCCCTCTGAGACACACATGAGCAGGTTTTTGGAGAGGTGCGGGGGCTGCCACACTGGGCACCCAGGGAGCTGTTGTTGTGGGGGGTTAAGTGCCTTGCTCAAGGGCAACGGTACACTCTTAGAAGAAAAGGTGCTACCTAGAATCTTAAAGGGTTCTTCGGCTGTCCCCATAGGAGTACGCTTTGAATAACTATTTCTTTGTAGAGAAGGTTCTACATGGAACCCAAAAGGGTTCTACCTGGAACCAAAAGGGGTTTGCCTATTGGGACAGCTGAAGAAACCTTTTGGAACCTTTTTTTCTAAGAGTGTAGAGAATGGAATTTAGGATTTGATACCACCAACCCTCCTGTTGCTGGCTCGCCTCTCTAACCGCTAGTACGTGCCACCCCTTTTGTAATTGGACAAGTTGTTTGTGGATAGAGGTGACTGAGTGCAAAGTATCATTTTTTCTCTCAGTGTTCGTCTTGTGTTTTTTACAGTAATGACACTATACTACATCTGTCAGTATCTCAGTCTCTCCTTTTGTAGTTTCCTGTTGCAAACAAAAGAGGATATAATGACATAAAAAAGGCCTGACTTGTAAAATGAGGTGCTGACCAACTGAAAAGTCTCAACACTAAACACACATGTTGTGTTGCAACTTCAATCATACTGCAAAATCAACTATTTGGGATGTTAGAACACTGTATGTTGGCTATGTGCTGAGTGGACTTTAGAAATGGATGTTGAGAATGCAAAGTTATGTAAAGGAGGTATGGTATTCACCTGACACTCCCCCAGCCACGTAGACGGCCATCATCACCCCCAGAGTGAAGCCGATGTGGATGGTCAGGGGTTCTCCCAGAGCTCCCTTACTCAGCACTGTCTGGGCCACCGAGCCACATCCAAAGAGCTGGGACGGAGACAGAGAGAAAAAACACAAGCAAAAACATGTTGGAAGGAGGAAGAAAGAGTCGTTGTTTTTTAATTTCCAATTACGCACTAAAGACTAGTCCTCTTGTTCTACAGCCTTCATTTCTAATTAGATGGCCTTTTAGATCAGTGCGTTCCCCCTGAACCCTGTAAGAAGAATGCCATAGAAGATGTCCCATTTGAAGCATGGGAAATTATCATCAATCCTTTCATTGTTTATTAGAAGGACAAGTAAATCAAAACAAAAGTGTTGAAAGAAGGATGCCGTCCAAAAATAGCTGTTTCTGTTGTGAGGAGTGGATTAGTCCGTTGATGCTGTGCCGCTGACCTAGATGACCACTGACTCACTGAGCCCACTGAGACTGAGCCTCAGTAAGCCCAGCCACTGAGCTGTGACACTCAGACAGACAGGACAGGACGGGGAGGTGAACCTAGAGGGGACAGGTAGAAGGCAAAGGACAGGTCAGCTTATTAAGGACCCCTGTAGATGTCACCTCAGTAAACACTGTTTCCCTCCAAGCTTGGTGATGATGGGGAAATGTGTGTGTTTTTACTGCAGTAATAATGCAGAGAGAGAGAGTGTGTATGTCTGTTAAGGGGAATAATGGACTGTGAATTGGACCAGGTGGTCTATCTTATGCTAATGGTTTCTCTGTATTCAGTGTAATGTAGATCTGTTTTCATTCCATTTCAAATCACTGTATTCATTGGCAAGTTGATTGCAATTGATGGGGGGGGGGGGGGTTGCTTTACAACCATGCATTAAATATTGATGCTATCGATTTTCAGCCTACAAGTAACATATAGGGTAGCCGTGTTCATCAAATAATGGAGCTTGCGGAAATATAAAGGTGTGCAGTATGCTATACAAATTGGGTCTATTTATTCACAGATTAGATACATTCTAAGGAAATATGAATGTCATATCACTGTGATGATCATACATCATATGGAATGGTGCATGGTGCATGGTGATTGGTGCATGGTGCATGGTGCATGGTGAATGGTGAATGGTGCATGTCAGTAAAGCTTTACTGTGTTTGATCATGTTTTTCTTTATGTCTGAAAACACCAAGCATCCCATTAATTCTCCCCCTCCTATCCTCCACCTGTCAAACTTGCCATTACAACATTCTCTAGATGTCTTAATTATCTCCCAAGGAGTTTCTCAGACCAGAATTACGGATGAGCATATCAAAGAGAAGCCACATTATCAGGATATATTAGTCAGCACCTAAACATGTCAAAACATGATATCCCTGTTGACAGATCAAGTCCCCTGAGAACAATTTTGACACCTTATTACCATATTGTTGCAGCTTTAAAGCAGGCTATTAAATGACAGTCAGATGATGAGGGATAGTGTCCATGTACTTACTATTAATACGAATATCCCCAGAAATTCTGCCAGGAACTCTTTGATGATGTCCTTCCTCAGGGCACATTGCTCCTTCATTTTTCTTTTCCTCTCAAGGTCCATATTTCCCGAGGACATCTGATGTCTCACTCTTGTCAGGACAGACAGTTGAAGAGTAGTGTGAGTGTGAGCATGAACATGAGCGTCTCTCCGGTAGTTCAGGATATAACCCCTCCTCCCCTTAGTAGCCTACTACACGTGTATTATGTACACTCGACTGACATGACCTGTTAATCTTTTTCTTCCATGAAACTGTCCCCCATCACCACCGCTACCGCCAGAGGTGCACTCTTTGGCTCCAAGTGCTTTATTGGTCAATAAGTGTTTGATTGGTCAATAATGACTCCAATGGTCAGCAACTGACTGAACGTGGACAGGGCGCATTTATACGCGCGAATGTAGACAGTGTGCATTTACTCATAACTTGTCTATTTTCTATCAACAAAGTAATTCTTTCAAGTTTTAATTATATGGTTGATAATAATTAAATAATTCAAATGTGGCAAATATCCCACTGGGCACAAACTGGTTGAATCAACGTTTCAACGCAATTTGTCAAGTATTGTGGTGTGGAATCTATGTGGAAAATGTAAACTGTTGTTTTACGGATGGAATTTCAACCACAGGATTTTGCCATCAAAGTAACAAAGTTTCAACATAGACAAACATTGTATTATATATGTTGAATTTGTACCTTTGAAACAAAGTCAGATCTTCAAAGTTATATCCACTATTAGAAAAAAAACTATAGGCTGTGCAACACTTCCTACTGGAGAGTTGATCTCTCTATAGCTATTCATTTGGTCTCCAATCCAGGGTTTTTACCAAGCCCATTTTACCATTGATATTTGTCAGTGACTACTAACAATGTGCTATTGTGAGAATGACTATTGAGAGATCTCTTAATAACTCAATTCACTGTTGCTATCGAAATCATTCCAAAGGGTAGCAGAGTTAAACAGCTACTGTTTCAATTCAACCCAGGGTTAAACTTAAAATAGACAATGCGCAATACATATAGGCCTATGGTTTCAAGCTTTGGTTGATTTCAAACGTAATCTTCAAGTTAATCATTAATATGTTGAATTCACATCTCCATCTCAACCAAACGTTAAAGAACAGGACTAAATCAAATCAAACTTAATTTCAGGTGCATTTCAAGTTAGATTTGATTAGATTTAGTCATATTCTTGAACTTAGATGTTTGGTTGAGATGGAGATGTGAATCCAACACATTTTAGTTTGTAGACAAACTGGAATTAAAGCCAGAGTAAGTCAGTGGCACAGATGGAACTATCTAAGCAGAAGATCTCCTTCAAATGTTGATATTTGGTTGCATTGACTACCAAACACAATTCAATATCACTTTTGAAATACAATAAATAGACTATTAACTTGTCTACAAGTTAAACAATGATATGTTGGATTCATATCTCCAACTCAACCAAAAATTAAAATTCAAGAATGGGATTAAGCCAGTGGCTCAGATGGAGCTATCCAAGCAGTACATACATCTCAATTAAATGTTGGTTTTTGGTTGCATTATCAACCTAACACAATTCAATATGACATTTGTAGTACAGTAAATAGGCTAATGCTAAGGCTGTCTTACAAACAAATGTAACATTCAACCTTAAAATTAGTAACACATCCATGGCCACATTTTGAGGTGACTGTAACTATAAATGTTTTCTTATGTAATCATATAAAGTGTGCATGTTCAAGATAGCATGCAGAGGTGATCACAGGTCTGTGGAGATCATACAATTGCTGTAATAATCTGCACAATTTCTCGAACGTCATTGATCACTTGCACTATTTACTTTAATGTAATCTCAACTGCAATCCATCAAGGTCATTTGGTTCGGATATTAGATGAAGCACAGTGATAACACATTAATCTCTTGTATAAACCAAAAATCTGACATTGTTTTTGCATTGGAATTTGGTTGTGATTTTAGATGGTTGAAAGCATAGTGATAACACATTGGAAATTCAACAAACGTTTAGCTTTCTTTTTGAGTGGGTGGACTGTAATCACATTGATCAATGTCTAAACCAAATATTTCTCACTTATCCACGTTAAAATGACATGGTATACCCAGTGGGATGTTGAGCATAACACTATTTGTGGATTTTTAGGGAATGCCATGGAATAGTAGTATAGTAATATGACAATGTGACTCATTTGGCTATACATATGTTTTGTCTTATCATATTGACCCATGAATCCATTTGGTGTTAATGAGGATATTGTGTAGAGCCAACCACTGCCCTCTTCAGAGAGTGTTGGGCTAATGATGTGTGCTGCATGTGGCAATGTTGTAATGATATGCATTTTATCTCTTTACCTTGAAGTCTTGTAGACCGTTGTCAAGAAGTTTGAAATAATATGATTTATCATGCAACTCAATGAGTATTTAAAAGTTCCTGACTGTGAGGAGTTAGAAGTGCCTAGCCAATTATCAACAAGCTCTCACAGTCTCATGTCAGAATTAGACGTTCATCCATGTTTCTCAAACATCACATTTCCAAGTTGTTCCAAATGTCCAATTTCGAAGTCTTTAAGGTTAAGTTTAGCATTAACTCAGAATGTTTGTTAGGGTTCAATTTAGGCATCAACTCCGAATTCTTAAGGTTAGGCACTAACTCCAAATGGTTAAAGTAACTGTTATGATTTGGGATAGGCTTAAAAATATATATCAACACAACTTTCTATACCTGGATTCGAACGTGCAACCTTTGAAACCAGTCGCAAATGCTTACGAAATCTAATTGAAGGTAACAGCGCTCACTCTTGCCCCTAGTGGCCGGTTTCCAAGTAATCTCCCGACATTCTCAGATATGGATGGATGTTGAATACTGACTTGTATCCCGGGTGACCTGCCTGCACTTATATCAGGGGTAACTGCCAGCACGTATACCTGACACCTTTCTTCAAACACCTAGAAAGCAGTTCTATTCAGATCATTCAATAGCTATTAATTTCATAGGGAATATAAATCCCCTCGAGGCTTTTGACCTTTAAAACATTGGTATCATATAGGCTTCCTTCTGATCAATCAAGATGCCACCAAATGAAATTATAACTAGGATCAGAGAGTGGCATGTTACTGTATTAGACTGAGTTCCGAGTTAATGTTTTGTCCAACAGAGGGAGCTCAATGAACAGAGAATGAGTGGAGTGGTAGCAGGGAGGTGACACTGTCTCCATGTATGTCTTATCTTCTGCTCCCTGTAGTCTTTTAAAAGGAGAGGCGACAGGTAGAGGATGGGATGGTTTGGTTGCATTAATCAATGTCACTTTTTCGTCTTTGTTGTCTTTGATGTGAAACAGACACGTTAGGAGTGTCGCCCATGCTGTGAAAAAAGGGAGCTGTGGTGATGGAGAAAAAGCACCACTGCGGGGTATTTCCAAATTATACAACTCCGTCCACTTTTGTATTCTGTCAGCCGCTTCTTGGATTGTCAATATATTCAAGGCATGTTGAAAGCCATGTCACAGTAAGAATTTATCTTCTCCACTAGATAGATGTCCAACAACAGTAGGCTATAGCCTATTTCATCAATAAGTAGCCATTAGGTTGGAATAAATAAATAAAAAGTGGAATTATCCAATATGTTATTGTTTAAAAAAGCTATCAACAACATTGTATTTTAAGAGAATGAAATACTGCATCTAGGCCTAGTAGGCTACCTTATTAAATAATGTCATGTAGCCATGTAGATTTATTATCAAACATGGAATCACATGAGAGAGTTCAAATAATCTCACCCAACCAACATTATAAAGGCTACACCTTATATTTTAGGCCGTATATATACATATATATATCTCAGTGATGGAGAGATTACTCATGCCGGTTTAAGAGCTTTGCTTCCAATCACTCGATTTATTGACACATTTAAAATGTAAAAAAAAAACTTGACCCAATAGCAATAATGCGATGTCAGTCATTTGTGGTTTTATTAGTTAACTATTTTAGCCCAAAACTGTTAAAGGCCTATCTTGAGTTGTGAGCAATTGGCTAGTAGGCCTACCATCACTCCCTAGGTGTAAAGATCCGTGTAACTCCTTTTATTTTTTGAGACATCGCTTGAGCCGACTTAAATCGTTCAAATGTGTATTGGGACGTTTGAAGTGAATGCTAACAGGGAATTATCACCACAGGAGCCTCTCATTAACAGACTAGGAAATAATAATGATGGCTTTAAATCCACACTAAATAACATCTTAAGACCTTGTGAGGATGGTATAACAGGCGAGTTGATGAAATGTGTGGCAAACGGACCTTATTCATAGACATCACACTTAAATATGACAAGTGTAGCTAAAGAATAAATACATTATGTCATTCGGGTATGTTCTAAGTAGTCCAGCATCAGAATTAATTCTTATGCTTCTTACCACCTCTTATGGAAATAAGGTCACTGGTATTTCATGAATAGATTAAGTTATAGCTACAAAATAATTAGCTGAGTACTTAAAAATATTCTATACATTTGCCTATTATAGACCCATATCTGGAGAGAAAAAAGTTCAGAATCTCTCTTTCACACTTTTCCATATAAAGAAGGTTCGTTTATTTAAAGGCGCACGGTGGAGTCTTTACAGCTCAAGTCTGTAGCATGTTGTTTTTATTAGAGTCGTTTAAGGAATTGCTTTCACACTTACCGTTTACCAAGGTGTTTAATTCTCTCGTAAATACCTCAAGCACCACTTCTCCAATATAACATCTTACTCTGATCCCATTTTGTTATAGTATATTCATTATTATATCTGAAATGTAAGTCAGTGTGTTTAAACTGGGTCTATCTATTCAATACAGATAACATGTCAATTTCAATGCGTTTCCATTGACTTATAACGAGAGACATTGTGATAAGTACTTTCCCTCCCCAACACGGATGGCTGGGTTCGTTTATGTAAATTAAGATAGATTTTAATTCTATCAGGAGGACGGCCCTGTTCTCTACCCAATAAAAACGGACCGCCGCTGACACCTGTATATAAACACAGGAAGGATTCCAAAGTCCTAATCAGAAATCAGTAGAAAAAACGAAGACGCATCTGCTACAGACACACGAATGCAGGCGCGATGACTTCCAGCAAAATCGAACTCCCTGGTGAAGTGAAGACCGACGCCGATGCCGCTGCGCTCATGGCATCTCTCCAGCTGATGCCCTCGCCTGTGCCTAACGCGGAGATCAAGTACACCAAGGTCTGTGAAACAACTTAAACTTTTACTCCGAGTCACATATTATGTTCAATGTATCATATCTCTTCTATTATGCAGAATATTTCCCCCCTAAAGGTATGTGTCTGTAGATGATAGATAGCGCACAATTGTCAAAGTGTGGAACTGTCCAATTTAGCCAATGTCTTTGCGCACAGTACAGGTGATTGAGTCCGGTTTAAAATGTTCATTCAAGTTCTGGATTTACCGTCGTAAAATTTGTTTCAGATCTTTTCTCACATTCATTGCTCAACTCATAGCATAGAATACAGCTCATCAACATGTGGCGTACTTTTCTAAAAGTTATCACATACGGCCACATCGAGTGTCATTTCCAAGGCATGTTTGAATGATTAACAGTGCTGCCAACATAATTATATTGCACAGGTGTTTTTTATTTCACTTTTATATTTACCATGACTCATATAGTCTGTATGTCATCTGCAGTGGCTACAATGAATAGTATTTATCACAGGTGACAGCAGTCATTTAGTGAAGGTCAGCATTTTTTCAGATAGGATGTTGTCATTACACAATTCTGTCCAGATAGAGTAAACGTCCCGTAACCTGCCGTTATGTGATTGATAATAACCGCCAACTCAACCGCATGTTATTAACTACTTATTGATTAGACAGCATGATTCCCAGGTATCTTATATCACTTGCATAACATTTGAAAAATGACCTTGTTGCTGTGATTCAATCACACCTGTAATTTCAAAAGACGATTGAATTGAAAATGTTCACTTTGGAAGATATTTTTGTTGTAAAAATCCATGGTTTGGTCTGATATACATTTGATAGGCCTATTATCAAATTTTATCTTAAGTGTGCTTTTTTCGTTTCAAAATATGTATTTAAACTAATTGTATTCAACCATATCAAAGCTTGAACATAAAATGAGGAGGGTCTTGTTTTCTTTGCCTGCCGTAAGAAGCAATTTAACTGGTTTCAGAACCCCTTACGCATGTTGTAAATTCTATTAATTTTACTATGATTCAGAATAAGTTATTAGATTCACGGAATGAATTGCAAAGTCTTGGTGCTCTAGTCCATTACTGTCCTTAGAAGTCCGCATGACTCTTCTGACCTCATACAAAATTACGCAAGAACACTTGATGAAATGTGAAGACCTATTTCAATCACAAGTCTCATGTTTCCTACATATTTTATTTTATGTGTACTCTATAGCCTAGACGTTGTATTTGAATGGTATTTGAATAGATTTTTGTGCCGTTACACTTGTGGTTGGTTATTATAGGCCTACACAGCAATATCAGGAATCAGACTCCAAGGGCTTCCTCTGAAAGTGTAACATTTTTGGTCATTATTGTTTACACATTTTAGGCTTGCATTTTGAGGATTACATTAATGAGAATAATATAGGCCCTGTGATGTCAGTATAGGCCCAGTATAGGCTGTTTCTCAACTCCCCCTTTACTTAATGCTGGTATACATTTAATCAAACCACTAGGACTTGACTGTAGAGTCACCATCCAAACATGTATAATAATGTGGATGTTTGTCTGTTTCCTGTAGCATGGTCCCTTCTGCAGTTTGAAATCCAATGCTTTTATTGCCATGAGTGTGAGTAAAGGGCACTTCTTATTGAGGAGAGCTCCATAACAGCACAATATGTAAGTACAGTGTTGTAATCAGTGTTAGCCTCACACCTCGTTGTTGTAAGTTCAAAGGGCAAT